>NC_056061.1:66187803-66490833 GCF_016772045.2 Ovis aries
GCAACTAGACAACAACAAAGCTTGCTATATGAGACTGATTCACCATAAATGGCTAGATAATATTTCAAAATATTTTGGGCTCTAACTGAATATGTAACTTTATACATAATTACATAAATATAAAATCTGTAACATATTTCTATTAAAACATAATATAGTATACATTAAAACATAATATTGCAGTACAATTTGGGTTCTACATTTTTCCCCCCAATTTTTTTTCTCCTTGCTGTATTTTGGTTCTTTTACCCATGAGGATGAAAGAAAGATTTAAAATGTTGTTTCTCAGTAGAAGATTATCAAGTTTGAATACTTAAAATGACATCCATGCAGTAGGAAAAGTAATACACTGCTGGCTTCAAGTCTTTGAAACTCTGCTGGGATTTGAGGAGTCTGCATAACACCACACGCTATCATGTGTCATTTTCACTGCTCAGAGCCCAGAAAGAATGTTCCTTGCTTTTCAGTTATCATTAATCTAGTATTCTTTTTGCATAAAGACTTAAACCAAAGTCCTCTAAGGAAAAATAATCTGTCAGGACATTTTTCCTTTCCCCTCTTAAAATACTGAATACAAAACATGAATTCTTAGATTGAATCTGAGGAGTTAACAAGCATGGGAGCAATTTAAGAAAAACAAATGTCTCTTTTTTACAAGGAGTGGCTAGCATACAGAAAGGAGTGCCAACTCAGCAGTATATTTAAGCTCTCATATACAAAATTAGATGTTGATTCAAGTTGCAACTGAATACATTCTTGAAGAAAGAATATTGCCATTTTTTTAGCATTTGGATAAGGTGATAGGAAATAAAGTCAAACTTAACTTCAAGTATCCCTAATTTCAAGCATCCCCATGCAAAATCATAGAAAAAATGAGAATCAATAGTTACACTCCTGTTTAATTCAACAGCCCTTCTCTGTTACATTAGGGCTTGTTGATGCTATAAGGTAAGATGTCTATATTTTCACATGATATAAAAGAAAGAAAAAAAGTAAAGATTACTAAGTTGCAAACATTCCACATATATAGTAGAATAATTTAATATCCTTTTGGACTTGTTGTTGTTGTTGTTATTGTTGTGGGACAGAACAAGTCGTGTCCTACTCTTTTGTGACCCCGTGGACTGTAGCTTGCCAGGCTCCTCTGTCCATGGGACTTCCCAGGCAAGAATACCAGAGGGAGTAGCCATTTCCTTCTCCAGCAGATCTTCCTGACCCAAGGATTCACATTTGCAGGTGGATTATTTACTGCTGGGCCACCAGGGAATGCCTTCCTTGAGAGTATGACAATGTATTAATAAAAGAGCTAACTGGTTTAAAGTACATCTGTGCATCTATAAACCAAGATTTATATTCATCGACTGGTTCACTGAAGAACTTCATGCTTTTCTTCCAGGGAAGAAGGGATGCTGAATAGAAGAAGCTAGCTGCTTCTTCTCAGGAATACTATCAAAACTTGAAAAATAGTGTCCACTCTGTCTAAAGAGCGAAAGAAAGTTTAAAAAAAGAGCTAGAGTGAGAAAGAGAAAACAGAGGTAGAGAAGAGTGAGAAAAAAGAAAGGAAGGAAGGAAAGGAGGCTAAGAGAGAGAGGGGAAGAAAGAAGGAAAAGGAAGAGAAAAAAGAAAGAGAGAAAGAAGGAAGGAAAGAAAGAGGCAAAGAAACTCTGGGCAACTATTCTCCCAGATGTAGAATGGTTTCCCTTAACAGTTTGCATATTTCCCATTGAAGGTTTCCTATCTGGCAAGGAATGCACTTGTCTTCTCCCCCTTTTTAAATCAAACTGGCTCCTCATTTATTTTGCTTGCTTTGTTTTGGGTTTTTTGGACTCATTTTTTAAATAAGAAGCTCTTTACCCTGTTCACGTTTGAAAATTCAAGTATTTTTCATTGAGTTTTTGATAGCTTTGTTTTTTAAAAATAAATCTAAAGCAAAACAAGAGTTCAAATTTCACTTAACTAGTAGGTTAGAATATTTTTAAATTTATAGCAGATGAAATGTATTGATGATAAATTATGATGGTTTTAAAAGTTATCACAAGGAACATGAAGCTACTGGGAACTTACAACAATGAAGCCTCATCACTATCTTAGTCAGGCAGTTGGCTCTATAAAATCTTTCTGCATGAATTCAAAATTATTGAAGGTTTGTGTTGTTTTGGTCTTGCCAATATTTCTGGAGATTCCAGCTAGAATTCTTTCAAAATGTCTGTATTACAACACTTTTCCAGCTTGATCTCTAATTTATCATTGACTAGGAACTCCAAAAGGAAAAACCAATTAATCTTCCAAAGAAAGAAAAGACAAAGCTTGTTCTTGTTTTTACAGATTGTGTAAAAAAGGCATTAGGGAAGACAGCAGAATGGGAATATGAGTGTTCCTTTGGAAATCATTTGATGAAAAGATTAAGAAAGGAATTGTTGAAGTTCAGAGATCTCTCTTCTCTATAAAAGTCAAAGACAAGAAGAGATGTAAATTTTAAATTTTACTATTTGATGATCTGTCAAAAATTAAGAATTCCTATGAAGGCTACCGGGAGCTCTGGGTATGCAGCATTGTATTTATTCCTTCCCTAATTGATAGCTGACCAACTACAACTGGGGCAGACCTCCTTGGCACCCCACTCCAGTACTCTTGCCTGGAAAATCCCATGGACAGAGGAGCCTGGTAGGCTGCAGTCCATGAGGTCGCTAAGAGTCGGCCATGACTGAGCGACTTCACTTTCACTTTTCACTTTCATGCATTGGAGAAGGAAATGGCAACCCACTCCAGTGTTCTTGCCTGGAGAATCCCAAGGATGGGCGAGCCTGGTGGGCTGCCATCTATGGGGTCGCACTGAGTCAGACATGACTGAAGTGACTTGGCAGCAGCAGCAGCAGTAGCAGCAGCAGCAGGAGCTCAAGTTCACTACATTATGTGACAAGCTCTAGGAAGAATCAGCTACCCCCAAGGCTTGTTTACTATAGCTTGAACCTTGCTCTGATGTTTCCTGGTTTTGATAAGCATCCAAGGGGAACTCCGCTATGGTATCTTTTATTTTATTCTTCCCATTATTGTATAATTTCCTGTGTTATAACTTATTATATGTGGTTCTTAGCACACTTAATGGATTGTTCTTCATGGGCAAGGAAAAAACCTACAATATTCCTCAGTCCCCTCCCTGAATATATGCTTAATTAATATTTTAACAATTGTATAGATGTGATAAAGGCCTTTCTTGAGAAAGGCCTTATGTGATAGGGAATTTCAATGAAAAAGTAGAGGATTGTATTTTAAAAATCTGAGTAAAAGAGTGTTAGGAAGGTAAAGGAAAGGGAAGTCACTCAGTCGTGTCCGACTCTTTGTGACCCCATGGACTGCAGCCCACCAGGCTCCTACATCCATGGGATTTTCCAGGCAAGAGTACTGGAGTGGGGTGTCATTGAAACTGCTAGCTAAATACACTGAGGGAAAGAAAAAAGAAAGAACAATGAAAAAATCATGACCTTGATAGGAGAACAGCAGGCCTTTAAAATTCTAATCAATGGACAGAAGCATGATAGGACTTTTCAGTTCTTCTTCCTCATCTGCATAATGAGGGAAGCATGAACCTTTCTTAGAGCATGTGAATGGAAGTGGCATCTGAGGAGCTGGGCTTCAGCAGTCAACACAGATCACAACAGTAAAATCTGTGCTCAGAGCAGAACACAGAACATAACTTACCCAGGTCCTACTTGTGCCACCTCAGGCTTTCAGCCCACTCTTGTTGCTCTGGTATTTTCCCAAAAGTCTGAATATTTTTAGGGGTATTCAGAGGACAGCTGGAAGACTGCTGAGCTACGACTGATGTTGGGAAGTCAGGACCTACTAGTACCCTCTATGAAGGATTTCCTGGAAAGATGTGATAATAGATGAAGTACTGCCTGCTTATCCTCATAACTATGCTCAGCATAGACTACACACTGAATCAATAGTCCAGAGAAAAGTCACTAACAAAGGCAGAGTTCTCACTTAAGAGAGAAGGAAAAACTTGAATAAAACAGATAATTTTTTTTTCCTAGTATATGGTTAAAATTGGGATGTTGGCTTCCTGAAGGTCCTTATTTTATTCATTTATTTAGCTGAGTATTTTGTTTTGGAGTGTAGAAAGGCTACTTGAAAAATCAAGAAACCTGGATCTTTAAAAAGCATTAAATTGAATCAGTTTAGAAAACTGTTAAATCCTAATGTGATGCCCAAATCAACTTAAATGACTCCAGGGGAGTAGTTAAAGATCTTTTATATATTTGTGCTCTGCATAAAATAAACCAGGCACATCAAATGGAAGAATATGTGTGGGTTTCTCTATTCTTGGTTCTATTCATATCCTAGAATGATAGCATGTTCACATGTCCAAAAAAACCCCTCTCTTTTATAAGCCATTTTCAATTCTGATAACTTTGACTGAATGAGGTTTGGGCAATGAGCTATTCTATCTTTAGAAGAGCAATCTTTTCTTCATCATATGTGGCTTTTAATGTATCCTCTATGCTATTTTCTGAATGTTGATAGTTTGCCCAAGACAAGAAAAATCTGTCTAGCCCACTATCAAAAATATCAAAAATCTTTCTCAAACTGCGGGTTAGCAGACAGAGCCATTTGTCAACAGCATGTATTCCCTTCAGGTAATTTGGATCTTTTCTTTTTCTTATTTTTAGTACCTCTTTTATTAAGCTTCTTAAATCCATGCCTAGCATGTCAAATGCACTTTAAAAACATCTCTCTACTACTGGCTATGGAGCACAGCACAGGATTAGGAAAGCACAGAAAGAGTTAATTCTTGCAGTATTCACACTGGAATAAAGTTAATAGGCTGCCAATAACATGGGTTATAGTTGCAAAAGCTAAAGTTATAAGTAATCCTAAAGGGAAAGAGGAAAATTGTTCCTGACAAGCTGAAATTACTTTATAAAACCTCTTATGTGTTGAGAAGCCCTAGGTTGGTCAGGGCATGAAGCTTATTTCAATGTTTAACTCAGCCTGTTTATAAAGAAAATATCTTGCCCAATATCCGTTTTCCTAAAGCATGCCCTTTAACCTGCTATTTTTTGCTTCTTTTTATTGTTGTCATGGAAACGGAGAAGCCCTCCACTAGACTGATCAATGCATGGTTACATCAACATAACATTTTCAGTCAAGTTCCCAGGAGCCTCCCTCCTGAATCTGTCATTTTGATTCAGATAACTAAATCAGGCTAAGCACAGCAATGATAACGGATGACTTGCCTCATTAGCTGGCTCCTGCTGTTTTATGCTGCCAGGAAACTCTAGAGTGACTGCCTAGGATCTTGGGAGAGATAACTATTTTCTGAAATTATTTTGGTTTATTTTTCTTGTAATTCTCATCTTGCCTTTTGACAGTAATTTTATAGGATGACATATGTACCAAATCCACACTCCCAGACCTTCTAACTCTAAATATGTGTTGTGTGATTATCTTTATGAAGACTGACCCCAACAGGCTTAATGTAGGGAACTATTTTAAAATGTCCTTCCATTTGTCTCCTCCAAATGTTACATATCTGATAGCATTTTAATTAATAGTATGAGTAATACTAGGATGATCTGTCTTCCTCCATGCAAGGAGATTCTGCTAAAAATGTAGAATCCAGATCCAAAATGTTTCAGTTGGGCCTTAGAACTCACTGAACTTGAATATGTATGAGTGATAGTTTGTTTTTAATTTTAAAAAAGAACTAATTATTTGTAGAAATTTTGTTGTGGAAGGGAAACTAAGCATGCAAGAAACAAAAGATTTCATTTAGTTATCATACTCTGAATTTAAGAGACTCAACTTAGTGACTCATGAAATTAGACGTAACAGTGCATTTAGCTAAAAGCTGCCTGTAGAACAAAAGGATGGAAACACAAAGTCAGAAGCAAAAGAAGCTGCAATTAGACCAAGAGAAATGATCCAAGGAGAGAGAATATGGACAAATTAAGAAGGGCTGTTCCAAACCAAACATTATTTTGGCAATATTCTTATTTTTTAATATCAATCTGTGACCCCAAAGTTAATCTTTAAACCTATGATAGCAACATTTAAGTTTCTAAGTTTCTTGTGGCATCTTTCTCTTAATCTCAGCTGACTAACATTCTCTTCAATAAATTACTCAAACAATCACTGGTTTTAATTTTAAGTAGCTGTACACTCATTCATGACCTATTTACCAAATGGTAGGAAGCACCGGACCCACTCCAGTGTTCTTGCCTGGAGAATCCCAGGGACGGGGGAGCCTGATGGGCTGCCATCTATGGGGTTGCACAGAGTCGGACACGACTGAAGAGACTTAGCAGCAGCAGCAGCAGCAGTAGGAAGCACTGGACATTTTGTATGACTCTACAATCTCATTTTAACTGATAAAAATTTACAATGGGGTTATAAGGATACATTTTTTAAAGTATCTTGATCAAAGTTGTATTTTGGTATCCATCTAAATACAAGGAAACGATATTTGAATAATAAATAGTTTTGTCCCTTATGTCCTAAAAGGTGAATTTGGTGAACCTATATCCACATATCATGACTGAGCAACTGAGCACGCACATGGACACATATCCCCAAGAACTGGGTATTACAAGTGCACGCATCTCACACACTACAAAAGTAATGCTCAAAATTCTCCAAGCTAGGCTTCAAAAGCACATGAACCAAGAACATATGTTCAAGCTGGATTTAGAAAGGTCAGAGGAACCAGAGATCAAATTGCCAACATCTGCTGGATCATAAAAAAGCAAGAGAATTCCCAAAAAACACCTACTTCTGCTTCATTAACTATGCCAAAGCCTTTGACTGTGTGGATCACAAAAAACTGTGGAAAATTCTGAAAGAGATGGGAATACCAGACCTTATGTGGTTCCTGAGAACTCTGTACGCAGGTCAAGAAGCAACAGTTAGAACTGGACATGAACAACAGACTGGTTCCAAATCAGGAAAAGAGTACGTCAAGGCTATATATTGTCACCCTGCTTATTTAACTTATATGCAGAGTACATAATGAGAAATGCTGGGCTGGATGAAGCACAAGCTGGAATCAAGATTGCCAGAAGAAATATCAATAACCTCAGATATGCAGGTGACACCACCCTTATGGCAGAAAGTGAAGAGGAACTAAAGAGCATCTTGATGAAAGTGAAAGAGGAGAGTGAAAAAGCTGGCTTAAAATTCAGCAACAAAAATGAAGATCATGGCATCCGGTCCCATCATTTCATGGCAAATAAATGGGGATACAATGGAAACAGTGAGAGACTTTATTTTCTTATTGCAAAATTATTGCAGATGGTGACTGCAGCTGTGAAATTAAAAGATGCTTGCTCCTTGGAAGAAAAGCTATGGTCAACCTAGACAGCATGTTATAGAGCAGAGACATTACTTTGCTGACAAAGGTCTGTCTACTCAAAGCTATGGTTTTTCCAGTATTCGTGCATGGATGTGAAAGCTGAATCATAATGAAAGCTGAGCACCAATAAATTATTCTTTTGAATTGTGGTGTTAGAGAAGACTCTTGAGAGTCCCTTGGACTGCAAGGAGATCAAGCCAGTCAGTCCTAAAGTAAGTCAATCCTGAATATTCATTGGAAGGACTGATGCCGAAGCTGAGGCCCCAATACTTTGACCAACTGATGCAAAGAACTAACTCCTTAGAAAAGATCCTGATACTGTGAAAGATTGAAGGCAGAAGGAGAAGACAAAAGAGGATGAGATGTTTGGATGGCATCACCAACGTGATGGACATGAGTTTGAGCAAGTTCTGGGAAATGGTGATGGACAGGAAAGCCTGGCGTGTTACAAGTTCATGGGTTTACAAAGAGTCACACACAACTGAGCAACTGAATTGACTGATGGAGTATTAAGACTGTCTAAAAGCATTTCATTGTTAAACATGTAATATTAAGACCAGTCCAGTAGGTCTGCCAAAAACTCACAATCCATCAATACATTCTGCTGCCTTTATTTTACAGATTAAGAGTTTTTGGTCTATCAGCAAAATCTCCCCCTAACCAATTGTACAAATTCCTGTCTTGGCAAAAGCCATATCCTTTATGGGACCAAATATTTTTTTCTCTTTTCTTGCACCTGAATGGTTGAACTTTACAGGATAAAATAGGTGAATGCTTCACTCTAGATATATGACATCAAAACCAAAGAGATATTAAATAATACAAGCTCTAAAATATTTCCCTGAGAGCTTATTTTCAATCTCTGAAGAAGCAATTTTATCAATTTCTTGTCATCTGTGGTTAAACTTATATATCCTCTGGTCTCCACTGATAAGACTGATACACCAGCTTTTACCTGATGACACTGTTTTGTACTTTATGGAGAAAATAGCAACCATTGACTAAGGACTCTTAGAATTACTCCCCCAAAGTTTTGGTCCTTTGGATGTGTGCTCATCCACACATTTACCTGGTGTTATTAGGAATTAAACATGTCTCATGTTTTATATTAATAGAGTTTTCTCTTCTTTCACTGTTCATATTCTTTTATACATTTTCAACTTGGTCCTTTCTGTGTATCATCATTCTAAAATTATGTTCCTAATCAAATATTTCTCATTATCCTCTCCTTTTCTAGCCACTCTCTTCACATGAAAATGGCTTGGAAATGTAGATTATCCTGCTATCTCCACTTCCTTCCCTTTCATTATCTTTCCATATTTTTATCATCTGACTCATATCTTCACAAAGACACTGAACACTCTGATCCCAATCATCAAAGGATCTCAAATTGTTAAATCCAATGGCCACTTTTCAATTTACACCATAATGAGTCTTAGGAGCCTGCTTCCCAGGTGGCATTCATCTCCTTCTCAGCATAATCTCTCTGCATTTAGTGGATATAAATTTCTTTGGATTTATTCTTACTTCACTCCCTGCTCTCTTTCTACTTTCCTGATTTGCATCCTCTTTGCTAATTCTAGTGTCTGCAATTCCTCAGTGCTTTGCCTTAGATTTTCTTCATTTTATTTTTTCCTCCTGGGTAATCTCACCCATTCTTGTAGCTTAATACATATATGCCAGCATCAATCAACTTTGTGCACACAGTCTGAGACCTCTTTCCAAACAGCCAGAGATCTATACCAAACTGTATCATGACATCAGCACTAGAAAGTCAAACTTCTAACTTCTAATATGCTAAATCTGTTTAGTGTCCACTAACTTTGTAACACATACTAACATATGCCTAGAATACTTCTTTCATTCTAGTTAATTGAAAACTTGTCAAGTGTCATTGATATTTGTTCTCAAATAGGCTTGTGATCTAAATATACATTACAAAAGCATAAGAGGTTAATACAAGAAAGCTATGATTAATGAAAATCTACTTGAAAGCTTTAGAAATATTTGATAAATATGAGTTGTTAAAAATAACTTATCTAATGACATATGAATTGCCAAGCAGAAAGTGCTTATGAGAAAAAGATATGAGAAACAATACAAGAAATTGGAACTAAGATGTAATTGCTAAGTTTCTTAACTTTTTTTGAAATTTTGCTCAGATTTTGAAGAAACCAGTTACAGAAAAAAATATAAGAGAAAATGCATTATGTGTGTGGTTTATGAAGGAAAGAAAACAAATTGCATCATCAGTTCTGTTCAGTTCAGTTCAGTTGTTCAGTCGTGTCCGACTCTTTGAGACCCCATGAATCACAGCACGCCAGGCCTCCCTGTCCATCACCAACTCAAGGAGTTCACTCAGACTCATGTCCATCGAGTCAGTGATGCCATCCAGCCATCTCATCCTCTGTCGTCCCCTTCTTCTCCTGCCCCCAATCCCTCCCAGCATGGGAATACCAGACCACCTGACCTGCCTCTTGAGAAATCTGTATGCAGGCCAGGAAGCAACAGCTAGAACAGGACATGGAACAACAGACTGGTTCCAAATAGGTAAAGGAGTACGTCAAGGCTGTATATTGTCACCCTGCTTATTTAACTTCTATGCAGAGTACATCATGAGAAACACTGGACTGGAAGAAACACAAGCTGGAATCAAGATTGCTGGGAGAAATATCAATAACTTCAGATATGCAGATGACACCACCCTTATGGCAGAAAGTGAAGAGGAACTAAAAGCCTCTTGATGAAAGTGAAAGAGGAGAGTGAAAAAGTTGGCTTAAAGCTCAACATTCAGAAAACTAAGATCATGGCATCCAGTCCCATTGCTTCATGGGAAATAGACCGCGAAACAGTGGAAACAGTATTGACTTTATTTTGGGGGGCTTCAAAATCACTGCAGATGGTGATTGCAGCCATGAAATTAAAAGACGCTTACTCCTTGGAAGAAAAGTTATGACCAACCTAGATAGTATATTCAAAAGCAGAGACATTACTTTGCTGACTAAGGTCCGTCTAGCCAAGGCCATGGTTTTTCCAATAGTCATGTATGGATGTTAGAGTTGGACTGTGAAGAAGGCTGAGTGCCAAAGAATTGATGCTTTTGAACTGTGGTGTTGGAGAAGACTCTTGAGAGTCCCTTGGACTGCAAGGAGATCCAACCAGTCCATTCTGAAGGAGATCAACCCTGGGATTTCTTTGGAAGGAATGATGCTAAAGCTGAAACTCCAGTACTTTGGCCACCTCATGCAAAGTGTTGACTCATTGGAATTTCATCATCAGGTTCTACCTTTAAAAATGAACACATGTGTGCATGTTTCTTTGTTTTAAGCCAAACTACATGTTTCAGATTATATTGCGATGAAATTGGTAGTGGGGTGAATTTACAAACAGAAAAGGCTTGAATTTTACCTAATTAAACATGCTGTGGAAATTTCTCCTCTTAAAAGCTTGCCAATAAACAGGTGTGGATCTCTTGGAACATGGGTCCTAAACAGTATTCTGAGGCCTAATTTTAAAATACCAATCATGCATTCAATTTAAATATTTTCCCTTTCCCCAGCAAAAGGTGGGTCCATAATTGGAAACCCCTTCCCCCAATGGCAAAGGGCACAAGGCCTGTTCTTTCAGTCTGCTCCACCTATATTATTTTCTCTTCTATGAATTGCTCCTCCATGATGAGGACTGAGGGGAGGAAGTAAACAGGAGTCAAAGGAGTCCACATAAATGATATTCTTATAATCTTGTTCAACGCTGTCTGTGTGAGAGGCCTTCACATTTTAGTTCCCTGATGTTGGTGATACAATTTCTGACTATACAGATAGATAGAGTACAAATATAGAAAACATGCAAAAACATTCAGCTCAAAGATTTGCTACAAGCAAATGTATTGCTACCACCACCTGGGTCAAACGATAGAACACTACAAACATCTAAAACATACTTTTCATTTTCTTTCACAATTTCTGTTCTTTTTCACAAGGTAATTATTAATTTGACTTTAAGAAAAATCACTTTCTCATTTGACTTTATATTTTACCATTCAGGCATGCATATCTAAGCATTATAGTTTGGCTTTGAGTGCTTTTTTTTAACTTTATACAAATGGAATCATGAAATACATATTTTAGTAAATTTATATTACACAAAATAGAATATTTTCTCTTATATCTAAAATAATTTTATATTTACAGAAAAGTTGCAGATAGTCCCTATACACCCTGTAACCAGTTTCTCATGTTCTTTAGGTTTTTACACTGTATGATATGTTTATCACAGCTAGTAAGCCATATTCAGTTCAGTTCAGTTCAGTATATTACCATATGTGAAATAGATTGCCAGCCCTGAGACTGGGTGCTCAGGACTGGTGCACTGGGATGACCCTGAGGGATGGGATGGGGAGGGAGGTGGCAGGGGATTCAAGATGAGGAACACATGTACACCCATGGCTGATTCATGCCAATGTAAGGCAAAAACCACTACAATATTGTAAAGTAATTCAGTTCAGTTTAGCTCAGTCGCTCAGTCGTGTCCGACTCTTTGCGACCCCATGAATCGCAGCATGCCAGGCCTCCCCAGTCCATCACCAACTCCCGGAGTTCACTCAGACTCACATCCATTGAGTCAGTGATGCCATCCAGCCATCTCATCCTCAGTCGTCCCCTTCTCCTCCTGCCCCCTATCCCTACCAGCATCAGAGTCTTTTCCAATGAGTCAGCTCTTCGCATGAGGTGGCCAAAGTACTGGAGTTTCAGCTTTAGCATCATTCCTTCCAAAAGAACACCCAGGGCTGATTTCCTTTAGAATAGACTGGTTGGATCTCCTTGCAGTCCAAGGGCCTCTCAAGAGTCTTCTCCAGCACCACAGTTCAAAAGCATCAATTCTTTGGCACTCAGCTTTCTTCATAGTCCAACTCTCACATTGATACATGACCACTGGAAAAACCATAGCCTTGACTAGATGGACCTTTGTTGGCAAAGTAATGTCTCTGCTTTTCAATATTTGGTTCTTATCTTCTACTTATTTATTCAAGAATTTATTTGTATCAGTATGGACTCATGGACATTTAATTTTATATTCTGGGTTATAATCCAATACTCTGGTTTTTTTTGTTGTTGCTTATGTTCCTTAAGTATTTCCAGTTTTAGTCATGGAAAGCTTCTTCAATCAGTGTTTGTGTACCTTTATCTACCACTCCATCATTGCTTCATTTTTTAAGCACTTTTGTGCTTTCTGCAACTATGAGATGCTCAGGTTTATCTTGTAATTCCCTTCTTCAGTTCTAACATATGTCCTTTCCCAAGGAGCTTGGTTTCTTTTTATTAGCATTTTGATCTGTTATTTTTTTCTTATGTCTCAATTCTGTGAAAATGATATTGTATTCAGCTGCAGTTTGTTGTTGTCATTGTTGCTTCTCTACAGTAAAAACTGGCAAACTACTGACTTTAGACCAATTCTAGCCTTCCAATTATGGGAAATAAAGTTTTAGTAGAACACAAACACAACCACCTATTTATGTGTTGTCCATATCATATTTCATGCTACAGGAGAACAGCTGAATAACTAAGTTAGACACATTGTTTCCCAAAGCCTAAAATACTTACTGACTGTTCCTTCACAGAAAATGTTTGGTAACCTCTGTTCCACAGTATTCTATTACATGAATACATTATAAGTGATTGGTTTGTTCATCGTCATTGACAACTTTGCTCTTTCTAGCTTGGCATTCTTAAAAATTGCTTTGTTGAGAATATTCTTGTGTGTATTATCTGGTACATGCAAATTTGCTTTTTGCTCAGGTACCCACCTATGGATGGCATTTGCTGTGTCATAGGTTATGCTTATGCCTGGCTTCAGTTGACAATTTTAAGAAATTTGTCAAAGTTATTTTATCAATTTATGATTTTGAGACTTTATCCAATTATATCCTTGTCATATTTAAACTTTCAACAATTTTTAAACTTTAGCAATATATCTAATGTACCTTTTTGTGCCTTTAATTTGCTTCCATATCTAATGTACCTTTTTGTGCCTTTAATTTGCTTCCTTGATATTAGAAGTGTTTAGTAATTTTTCATATGTATATTGTCTATTTGGCTATTCTGTTTTTATGTAATAATATTAAATAACTTTTCTATTCTTTTCCTGGATTGTTTGTATTTCTTGATTTATTTGAAGGAATTCAAAAGAAATATTCTGGAAACAAACTCTTAGTTTTCACATAATTCTTTGTCTTTTTATTTTTAAAAAACTTTTAAAACTATGTGTTAAAAATCTACTTTATCTTTGTTTTCCTGTGCTTTTTCTTGTGTGTGTGTGAAGAGGAACTCAATTTCATTTAGGTTAATATTATGTATCTCTTTTATTATGGAATACAATTTCTTGCCCATTTCAGAAAACTTTTCCATTCTGAGATCATAAACATATCTTCCATATTATTTCCTTAGGATTTATATCATACCCTTTCTTACTAAGTACTATAATTCAATGAAATACAGTTTTGCATATGTTTGAATTAGACATCAAGCTTTATTTCTTTTTGAATAGAAATCTAAATATCTCAGCACCATTGAAAAGCCCATTTATATTCTCTTCAGATAATGAGACACTATTTTTGCTTTATTTTCAATTTTTTTCTTTCTTTTTCTTGCTTTATTGCATTTGCACAATGGTACTAAAAGTGGTTATAGTGGTTATAGCCTTTGTCTTGTATCTGACTTCAAAGGAAATAATTTCAACATTCCACCATTTAGTGTGATATTCTGTAGAGATTTTCTTGATAGTCAATAATAAATATCTCTCTATATTTAACAGTGAATTTTGAATATATTATAATTTTGCTGCTACTCAAGGGGTTGATTTCTTTTGATTGTTTTAATGTGGCAAACCATACTTTTTTTGAAGTATTAAGTCAGTCTTGCATTCCCAGAATAAATTCACCATTGTCATACAATAGTCATACATCTTAAAGAAAGTATGAATTCAACTGTAACACACTTGAATTACAATTTTTTAAGATATTACCTTATTCCAATAAGTGAGATAGTCTGTCTTTTTCCTTTATCTTAATGTTCTGATCAGGTTGTGGTATGAACATTATCATAGCTTTTAAAATGAATTGTTCAGCATTTCCTCATTTCTATTCTGTGGGAGAATTTGTGCAAAACTGGCATCTTGAAATACATCTTGGTAGAATAAATAAAAAATAATTTGTTTGGAGAGTTCTTTCTTAGGACAGTTTTCAATTGTGATCTTATTAAACTGCATTTTATTGTGATTAGAACACTCAACATGGGACTATCCTCTAAACAAAATTTAAGTGTATAATAGATTCTTGTTGACTATGATTGGCTATAGTCCATGGGGTTGCAAAGAGTCAGACATGACTGAGCGACTTCACTTCACTTCAATGATTGCTAATTTTTTTATCTTTCTAAAATAATTTATTCATATCGCTGTTTAGCTTATTAATTTTCAGCTATTTTCTTTTTTAACATATACTTTACAACTATAACCTCTGTCTAGACAGTTTTTGTGCGAGTTCACTTTCACGCATTAGAGAAGGAAATGGCAACCCACTCCAGTATCCTTGTCTGGAGAATCCCAGGGACATAGAAGCCTGTTAGGCTACCATCTATGGGGTGGCACAGAGTAGGACACATAGACGCAACTTAGCAGCAGCAGCAGCAGACAGTTTTTACTATATCAGAATTATAAATTCATAATCTTTATATCTTAATGAGGAAATTAAGTTTTCTAAATTATATAATATTGTATCTCTACTGGCCTAAATATCTACTGAATCTGATGTTAATATAGCTACAAAAATTTGCTTTGGTTAGTATTTTCATGCTGTACTATATACAAGATATTTGCATCATTTGACTGTTAATCATACCTTATTCTTTTTTGCATAGTGCATGACTGTATATTGTTCATTAAGCTGTTACTGTTTGTACTGCACTGTTTATCCCCCCATATTTGAATTCTCCCCAGGCAGGAAGACAACACCATTCACTATGATTCCTCAAATTGCAGATGACACATGCCAAAATATCTGAGGATCTCTCCTACTACACTCTGCTCTGTTCCACCAGGGTGGATGTTGTGATTCTACAGTTCACTAAGTAGCCATCTGGAGAATGAAATGCTAATCTACCATATGTTCACACACCATCATGCTCTACAGATGACATTTCTTTAGCATCTTCTTTCCCTTAACTGGTAAACCAGTACTGGTGCAGAGGAAAAACCACAAGTCACTGCAATAAGGTAATAAGTTAACAATTTATAGCATAAATTAATTATCTCTGGAAACTAATGCCCATTCTGATAAAGTAAAGTGGTAAGCCAAGGGACTACCTTGGTCATCCATTGTTAAGCTCTGAACAATGTTTAGCATGCTTAGCAACAAGTTAAGAATGTTTAGCCACTCTTCTGTAATAGTATTAGAACACGAAAGTGTTTAGCCATGATTATATTTAGTTTTAGAACTTTAGCCAGTTCCCACATAATATGATATATATATTATCTTGCTATGTAATGTTAATAACATTTTATGATTCATTAACTTACTGATTTTTTTAATGAAACAATGAAACAATAAAATCCTTCCCTGATCCTACTGACTATACAGGCATTTGCTGGATTTATGAGTTTATTCTTTCACTTTCCTTGCATTTCTCACCCCTCCAGTCTTCCTTATCTCAATATATAATACCAATATTCCATCATTTAGTTAGGCCAAAAATCTACTATTCTTCATTTTGGCATCCTTTCTTTCTCACATCTCATATTCAAACTCCTCCTGCCCCTTTGCTTTTCCCCTCTATTGAGGGCATCTATCCCAATGGCACTTCACAATCAAGTCTTTCTCATCTCATCAGGCAGATATTTTAAAGACTCCCTTTCAGAGACACTCTCCCTTAACACTACATATGATTAACCCAGTACCTCCACTAGACCCGGAACATCCCATTATTTGCTGGATTTATAATACTCCTTTATTTGCTATCTACTTATTATATAAAATATAATACACTCAATTTAACACAAAGAATTACAAGTTTGATTTCATGCATTTTTCTAAATATTTGAGTTACCAGTTTCCTAATCTACAAGTTTTGGAAGGTAAAAACTATTCTCATTTACATTGTTGATAATAAACAGGTCATTCTTGAATAAATATTTAGCCAGTGCATTTAACTAAGAGCCCAGTAACTATAACTTCCTTTCTTATTAGTTACCTGTTAAAAGAAGTATATTTGCTCTTCTGAAGAATTTAAAAAAGCAAAACAAAAACAAAATGAAAAATCTTTGGTGAATACTTTAACTCTTCTTTTGGTTTAAATAGAGTAAGGGGATTCTTTTGATTATTACAATTAATGATTGTCATATTGTTCAGTAGGCAGATTTTAAATGAATACTTTACTAATTCATATTGTTATATTTTTAAATTTATGCTGATTTTATTTTTACTATATAGCTCTTAAATATTAAAAGATGTAATATCATTCTTTTTTTAGAAAATATATATTTTATACATGAAAGGGTATATTTTATAGTGATTCTTTTCCTGTTGTGAATTAAATATAGACACTATAATTCATGTAAGTAAGCATTACTTACATTATATATATTTATTTATATATAATATATTATACACAATATACATTTATAAATATATGAGTATATATATTTATATATAATATGCATTTATATGTATTAAATATAATATATACATAAACATATTTAATAATCTATTTGTAGCAATGGAAACTATTGAATTGCCACTTTTCTAATCTTTGAAACAATAATGATTACTATACAATTCTACTGAGTTAAGAAAGAGTCAGTTGAAAATATTATTCCCCAGGCAAATTTAGACTAAGATAACAAAATAAAACAATTTAAATTTAATAATATTATTTCTGAGTAAAGGTGTCATGATTATGATAATACCTTTTGCACATGTAAATGGTGACAGATACTGATTTATACCGAGTGGGACTGTCTAATAAATTCAGTATTCAACTGAATTTATTTACAAAATAAGCTAACTGATCATTATGTGAAATTATTCTTAAATTGATCTATAAGGTAAAGTGATAACCTTTTATCTATAAGTGATGAACATCTCTGTAAGCCATATTCATATGATATGTCTTTTCCTATAATGATATTTTCCTATATTCACCAAAATATTTCCCTTGTATTACCATTATCCATGTGTATTAACTTAACGTTTGTTAAGTCCATCTTCTAAATAATAGGTTATACCAAATATATGTAATGTAATAAGAGAAAAATTATACTAATTTCCAATTAAAGCATTAAATGCTATGTAAAATTACTGAACATGTAAAACTATGCATGTCAAAATCATTTTGTGAAAATTCATCTCTAGAATCATATTTTTGGCACTATATCCATATTTGTTTAGTTTTCAAAGTAAATATATCTATTACCTAAAACTTACTAAGTAACATTGAAAATTAACTATTACTTAGTGATTTACCAAGAACTGTTCTAAAAATTTTATAAGGAATAATTCAATTGATACTTACATATGACCTAGAAGTAAAATTATTGTGATCCAATTTTACAGGTGAAAAAAATATGTGTCATTTAATTTCAGGGAAACTTACTTCAGTGCATGATTTTTAATAACTATTGTACATTACTGTTGCTGCTAAATTTATGCATATTTTTCTATGTATATGTACATCGATACAACTATGTATATGTATGCATGACCTTCTCTGTGTGGGTACCTGTTTGTGCATTTTCCATCCAAAAGACATTATCTATGTATTATGTTTCTAAAATGCCTGCCTGACTTACAATAAAATATAAATTGATCTCTATTTTCCATTTGAATAAACTAGAATAAATTTACTATACTTATAATCCTTAGGGTCTTAAAAAAGCCCAAATAATTCACTCTTAAGTATATTTGAAAGATTTCGCTATCTCTTGAGTTTTGCTCTAGGACTAAACTAAAGAACTATTTTGTAATAAAAAAGATCTTTTTTACAATAATGGTTCTTTTCTGTTAAAAAGAAAAGGCTATTTAAATCAATAAACGTCACTTCTGCACTTAAATATCAAAGTTACTTCCCTTAACTTAAAACTATGTTTTTCTGGATTCATAATTATATTCTAAATTCTTGAAGAATCTAGGTGGCAGATAGTAAAAAAAAAAAAATTGCATTATATATAGTCTTTTCACTGAAAAAGTAACATGTACAAATATGTATTAATGTTTTCAACATAGTAATAATAAAATCTAAAATGTACCTGTCCTTTTCATTTAAATAAAAGATTCCACACAAATTATATGAGCAGAACACTTTACAAAATTTTAACAATGGATTTTAAGAGTCCAGCAAAGCAAGAGGTAACAAATAAAAGGGATCTAGGTATAAATGCCAACAGTAGGAGGACCTCAGAGGCAGTAAAGATAAAACAAAGCAAACTGGACAGAACTTCGCCAAATCATTTCTAACTAGGTAAACAAGTTTTATCTTCAGTTTTATTATCATCCATTATTAAATGCTGAAGTTAATCTTAGAAAGTACACACTTGTTTGCTTTCTCCCCTTGACTTCCCTTTCTCATCTTTAAAATGGATGTAAGTCGCATCTCTCTTACACAATCATTGTGATGTCAAGTTAAATAAAATGCAAATTAGACTTAGGGGATAAAGTAATAAGTCAAATTAAAGTCTAATCACAAATTCTGGTACAGAGTGGCAAATAGTAAAATATTTGTTTTGTTTATTTTTTATTACTTTCTTTTACAGATGAATTGATGAGAGTGAAAACAACATTGCAATTAAATGTTGTAAGATCTGGGACTCATAGTATAGGCTTCTTTGCTCTAGTGCAAATAACAGGTTTCTAATAGTTTAACACAAAGGCATTAAAAAATGAAAATTTATACTCAAAATGAAAAGAGAAATTGTGATTAATATGATTAGCAAACTCTAACAGGCAATATCGCTATAGCATTCATTCAATCAAAATGAGGAAGAGTAGCAAGCAATAATTAAAGTCCCATATTGACCAAGGAGCCAAGTCTCTTGGAAGGCAGTGCAGAGTATCAGAATGACTCATGGCTTTTAGTGATGTAAAGAAATAAAGCCACACAAAGCAAAATAGACCCTAGGAAATAATTCCATATCAGGCCTACCTGTCCATCATCAGCTCCCGGAGTTTACCCAAACTCATGTCCATTGAGTCGGTGATGCCATGTATTCCACACAACATCTATAAAAAGAATTAAGTAGAGTGTATTTACTAGAAAAAGCAAAAGAACTACTGTCACAGACACGGATTTACACATTTCTTAAAACTTGTCAACCTAAAAGAGGAAACAGGAATCAACAATTTTCAGGAGTTTGCCCCAGAAGTCACTACTGACATTAAATATACTAAATATAAAAGAATGAGCAAAATATCTATTTACTCTACTTTTTATCATTGAATATTGATTTCTTGCATGTGGTAGGAGATTAGAACATTTATATTGTTACATATAATTTCAACAGCATGCGCTTATTCCTGTATTGTAAGAGAAAAAGAATTATTTGGCTTAAGGTAATAATGAAGATTCAAAATTAGATAGATGTATTACCCATCTGTAGAAAAGTTCAGTGTATTCAACAGTATTTAATACCTAATTACAATTAGTCTTTCAAATTTAAAAGAATTAGGCAGGAACTAACAAAAGAAAATTAAATAAAACGTATGTGTTGTGCACCTCAAATGGCTTAAAGCAAATTATAGACTATTTTATTAAAGTATGTATAAATGCTTTATAACAAAATTATTGAATAAGTAACATTGTGATTTTTAGAATTATTTTCTTTAGCTGCTTATTATTTTGTATTTGCATTCTATTCAGTCTATAACAAAGTAGCTAAATATCATGATCTATAATCTTTCTAGTTTATATAAAATAAATTGAAGAGCATGTAAAGATATTTAAACAGTGATAAAAAGTTTTTAATTCCCACTATATACATACTTTAAATAAAGTTAAATTTGCATTAATAATCATATACCCTATTATATTAATTACAGCATAAAAAACAGTATATAATGTTTACACTGAAGGGGAAGTTTAGATGACTTAAGCTGAAATTATAAATATATACAATACATAGATAAATGTGGCATGTGTGTATGCAATACAGGTGGGTAGATAACTGTAAAGATATGCAGATGATAGACAAATAGAATTTGATGATGATAGAATTTGGGAGTGGTGGGGTGAGAATGGCAGAGGAATTTATTTTAGATGAATTTAATGTTAAAGCTGAGGAATTCAATTATTAAACTTGCTATTTTTCAGATAAGGAGACTGAGGTGCAGAGAGTAAATTCTGAGGGTCATATGAATTAGATGAATTTCACATTAATAAAATAGTTTTCGTTAACTGAATTCTCTAAAATGGTGTAAGTTCATTCTCTGAGCTATGCACAACTAAAAGAGATGTAAAGTTAAGAATAGGTTATTTTCAAAATGATAAACTGAAATTTTTAGCTTTTGGCTCTATCTCTCAGACAGTAGTATGCCATAGGGAAATATTCCAGTAAGTTTTAGAATAACTCATACTTGTCAAAAAAATGTGCTTTATTTTGTCTATTCAACTTTCACTAAGCAATTCAAACAATATACACTTGTATGCATTCCTAAATGTATGTTTTTGTCTAGGCATCATATTATAGCATAAATTCTTAAATCTTATAAAATAATTTTTTAAACATGGTAACTAAGTATATACTTACAGTCAGAATTATTTGCCATGTGCACCAAAAAATGACATATTTAGATTTTACAAGAGAACTTCAGAGTCATAGTTTGCTCTTCCACATGCTAATATGGCAGCAGGAAATTTGCAACATATTTGAACAAGGCAGTCATTCCATCTAATACTGTAGACAGACATATTTTTATCTATTAACCATTGTATTAAACATGAAGCACAGAGGTAAGAAAATATCTAACACATATTTGGCTGCTTAAGTGAGCATCCTGCAACTACTAAGTAAATTAAAAATATATTCATAATGACTCTATGCAACCCTAAGTTTTTATTTTTTACTTATTTTTATTGTAGTATAGTTGATTCACAATATTGTGATCATTTCTGCTGTACAGAAAAGTAAATCAGTTATATATATAAAATACCCACTGTTTAGGTGGCTCTATTTCCATATTGTTCATTATAGAGTATTGAGCAGAATTCTCTGTGTTATACAGTAGGTTCTTATTCAGTTCAGTTCAGTCGCTCAGTCATGTCCAACTCTTTGCAGCCTCATGAACTGCAGCATGCCAGGCCTCCCTGTCCATCGCCAACTCCTGGAGTTTACCCAAACTCATGTCCATTGAGTTGGTGATGCCATTCAACCATCCCATCCTTGGTTGTTACCTTCTCTTCCTACCCTCAATCTTTCCCAGCATCAGGGTCTTTTCAAATGAGTCAGCTGTTTGCATCAGGTGGCCATTAGTTCTTATTAGTTATTTAATTTATACACAGTAGTGATAGTATTATGTATTTGTTAATCTTAATCTGCCAATTTAAAGTCAGAAAAATCTTTGCATGATGTGTAAAGGCATTAAAAAAGAGTAAAAAAAATTACTTAGGCAAAGATACTAGTCTGTTACCCAGAAAAGAAATCAGAAATAAGTTGTCAAGAATGAAAAAGCTATGCATGAAAAATATGAAAATGAACACTGAAAATAATACCTACAGCTATGTCAAAATAACAATAACATTTGCATATTATTGCAAAATAACATATCTAACATAAAAGCCATTAGAAATACCAGAAATGCCAGGATATATATGAAAGCAGTGGTCCAACTGGAAAAAATTGAAATAGGGGCTGATTTGAACAACTGACCAGTTTTTGGAAATTTGTGGTACGTGGGAGAAAGAGAGAAAAATATTTAAAACATTCTCCCATGAATAAAATGTGGTTACATCTCCCCCTACACTACCAAGCAAATTAAATTTTGTTATCCTTTAATCATACGTATTTAATTATAATGTGGTAAAACTCTATGCTATTTTTTCCAATTTTCAAAAAATATAACAGAAAATTAAAAGTTTTATTATAACAATAAAACAGAATACTAACCTTATAAATGTCTGCACTGTAAAAGCAATAGAATTGTTAGAAGTTATTAGAACATCTTAGAGTCAAAAGAAATAGTAGAAGACAGATAACATTAAATTACTTAACTTACACAGCCAGTTGTCAAAAGATATAGTATAAAATAAATAACTAGACAAAAGTTTAACTTTATGGTCAAGTGTACAGAGGTAATAAAAAAGGAAAGTTTCTTCTTTTGGAAATGGCAGACTTCTTAACAAGCATCAACCCGCCTGTTCAAAACAAATGAAAAACTGGAAAATCTGGGCAAAATCTAAACAATGCCTGAAGAAAATGTACAGCTAATAAGACAATGAAAATTCATGAAAATGAGATGAGATACTCATTTTCTTATACTTTTCAAGTATAAGAAAACTCAGAAACATTGGGTTTCCCTGGTGGCTCAAGTGGCAAAGAATCTGACTGCAATGGAAGAAATCCCGGTTCAATCCCTGGGTGGAGAAGATCCCCTGGAGAAGGGAATTAGCCTACTGTTGAGGTCCTTTAATGGACCAGAACCTGGGGGTCCGGAGTCGACCAATAAGAAAGTAAAGGAGACAAAGAGGCTGATATTCCTTGGTTTACGCAGAAAGCCCCTGGCACAGGGCTTGCTCTGTTCACAGAGGCCTCAGGCACCCTCTCGATGGGGTGAATGTGCAGAGCGCCTTCTCTAGAGGGTCTTAGAAGCCCCGGCAGGAAAGCGAACTCAGAGAGCCTCTGCGCTCCAGGGGATCAGCCTGAAAAAGAGAGAGAGGGAGAGAGAGAGAAAGAGAAAGACAGACACGGGGATCAGAGCTCTGATGGAGCAAAACTGTTTTAATCAACATGGTGTGGGCATATATACTGTCTTACAAGGTAGTTATTCTCAGCAAAGATGAAGATGAAAATTCCAGACTTACAAAACATAGGCGATCCATATTAAAGAGAGAGAGAGTTGTAAACAATCACGTTTACCATATGGTTCACAAGAAGGAAGAGGGTACTTATCACCGTATAGAAAAACTAATGAAGGAAATGCCTGGATTCCTCAGCCCCCAGGAGTGGCTTGCCTCTCCTCTTAATTCCTGAGTATTCAGGAGTTAATAAGGAACAGAGAATCCCTGACAGATCCAAAACAGCACACAGGAAGCCTCCTGTTAAATGCTTCCTGACAGCCTACAATTTTGGAACACTTTCCCTCTAAAACTGCTACCCAATAGAACAGCCACTAGCTTCATGTTGAATATTTAAATTTTAATTAATTAATTTAATGAAAGCAACAATTTAGTTCCTTGGATGCACGAGTATGTTAATTGCTCAAAAATCTCACAAGGTCAGTATCTACCACGTTGTAAAGCACAGATAGAAAACATTTCATTGTGACAGAGGTTTCTATTGGATAGTGCTAGGGAGAGGGTTTTCTGTCGATTAAAGGAGAGACAAAGTTATGGCTGTGATACAGTTGGTAAGGAACTCACCTGCCAATTCAAGAGACACAAGAAACACAGGTTTGATCCCTAGGTCGGAAAGATCCCCTGGAGTTGGAAATGGCAAGCCACTCCAATATTCCAGCTGGGAAAATTCCATGGAGAGAGGAGCCTGGTGGACTATAGTCCATGAGGCTGCAAAGAATCTGACATGATTGAGCACACACACACAAAATATCCCATACAAGGCTGAGAAGCAGTGCAAAGATTTGGACAAACTCATGGAATCAGGACAACTAAATTATAGATCAATGTCAGCCAAGAACAGTGATCCATGACAAAAACTCCGTTTTCTTTTTTGTGGGAAGAGGGAATTCCAAAAGGATATACCTATGAACAAGAGTAAACCAGATATAAACTATTCCTTGCATAGACTGGGCTCACATTCAAATTGTCTCAATGCCTGTAATTGTGTGAGAGGGAAATCAGATAGCTCAAGTTGTTAGTGTCCGACACAGATAAAAAAATTAAGTAGAGATAGATGGATAGTTTTATATATATATATAGATAGATAGATAGATAGATAGATTATTTCTGAAGAAAGATAAAGTTTGTTCAGTCCTCAGGTTATTTCCACATTTTCTCTTTAACATCCTGAACAGACTTAGAAACTTAAAAACAGGAGGGAAATGGAATGTTTATAACAACTAAGAGGAAAATAGACATATAACTTAAAATAACCATGCCCACTACTCTCAAAAGTTTAGGAAGTCTTTACTATAATACTATCATCTTTACTAAAATCTTTTATATACTACTAAATCTTTACTATATATCTTTACTATAATACTATAATACTAAAAACTATTTCTGAAAACAAATTTAACATCAACAATAGTAGTTTCTATTATTGACAAAATATCATATAAAATTTAAAAGTTGATGTTTCATTTAATATCATATTTGAGGGAGATGAATTGAGAAATAGTGACTAAAAGGCAGATCAGAAAAACCATCCAGAATAAGAAAGAAGAATAAAAAATGAGTGATACCTTCTATTCCTAATATCTCATTTTTCTGCAACTGTACATTCCATGATTCTAAGATAAATGATTTCTAGGGAGGAAGAGTACACAACTGACAGAGAAAGTTCAGCATGAGTTCATGAGAGAGTGCTTTGTATGGGCTACTGTGACTCTGTTCTCTTCTGTGATTAATTACTCTTATTACTAGGATCTACCACCAGGCTTTGTGTACTATTGGGATTAAATATGAGTTGAAGTAATTAAATAAATAAATGATAAAATTATTGACAATATAGAAGAAAATATATGATGTTTAGAGATCTAGTTATGGTCTAAACAGAGCTCTGAAGCAAAGAAGAATAGAATAAGGCCTAAGAAATATTTGAAGAGATAATAAATGAAATTTACTTTTCAAACATCATAAAATAAATCAAACCACACATTCAAGAAACTCTACAAACCTAAAACAAGAGAAATGAACACTTATCTTACCTGCCCTTATCATAATATAAGATTGTGATGATACGTCTAAAAATAAAACACATAAGCAAATTTCTAATAGCTTTCCAGTAATTCTACCCCTGAACAAAACAATTTATTTTCAAAGAAATAATTAGATTTCAGATGATTTCTCAGAAGAAACAATTGTGATCAGAAGACAACAGAAGAGAAAATAACAGCTAATTTAAGAGCCAACTCATTGGGAAAGATCCTGATGCTAGGAAACACTGAAGGGAAAGGTGGCAGAGAGGAGGTGGCAGAGAATAAGATGGTTAGATAGCATCACTGGTTAGATAACATCAATGGTCATGAATTTGAGCAAACTGCAGGAGATAGAGGAGGACAGAAGAACCTGGTGTGCTATAGTCCATGCGGTCACAAAGAGTTGGACATGACTGAACAGCTTAACAACAACTACAATATATATGCTAAAGACAACCTCCAAAATATGAATGAAAAATGTTTTTTAGACAAAAAATAGATAATTGATCCCCAAGAGAGTTTATTAAAATAAAGAGCACTTTATGAGCAGAAAAGAAATATTCTGAAGTGGAAATTCAGAGATACAGGGAAAAATATAGAAAACTGAAAGAAAAAATGAGACTCTCTCTAAAAATCAATATCTATAATGCCTTGATGCATTAAATTAAGATGGATTTAAAATATAGGATCAGAATCGTATGTAAATTCGAGTGGTGTTCCTGGAGTATAATATTCTAAGTTCCTGAGTTGTCTGTGAAGAAATAAAAGTAGCAATTAACATTAGCTAATGACATGTCAATTTAAATTAAAGTTGATTATTCAAGAAAGAAGGGCATAACTATTTTCTAAGATCATTAAAAGTAATCAGTGCAGGAAATATAAAGAGAAGAGTTAATCTCTATATATCTATAAGGAATTAAACTGAGCAGGTTAGAAGTCTTTTTGTCCCTCTTTGGTTTTTATTTCCATGTATATGCAGTAGGTCCTTCATTATATAACACAGAAATTTTTATTTTTAAGTAGATGAAAAAGAATAGTCAATGTTAATGTAAATCAACATTTAAATTTAAATGACTGTTGTTCACAAGCTAAAATCTTAATAAACGATGAAATGTATTTGGAAAGGTAAATGTTATTTGCAATGAAGTAGGCTAGATAGCAGCTTCCCAGGTGGAGCTAGTGGTAAAGAACCTGCCTGCCATAAGAGATGTGGGTTTGATCTCTGGGTTGAGAAAATCCCATGGAGGAGGGCATCGCAACCCACTTCAATATTCTTACCTGGAAAATCCCATGGACAGAAGAGGCTGGCAGACTCTGGTCCAAAGGATCGCAAAGAGTCGGACATGACTGAAGCAACAGCATGCATGCACTCAGGTTAGATAGCAAAATCAACTGACATAAACGTTAAATAAGAAAAATGCTTTGAAGAATGAAAACTAATTTATCTAGATTTTGCAGTAAATATTTGGGGAAAAGGGCACCACTGTACACCAGCCATTCATGTTTGGGGTATTGCAGAAGTAAGAGCAGCAACAGTGGAGTTCTCAGGGGTGGTACATAGGGCAGGCTTAATATTAGGGGAAAAGTGAAATGGTAATATTTTTTGAATACTTTGCAGTAAGGATAACGCATTTGCATCAGTCTGAGACTCCAAGAACAGTGGAAAAAGTTGTGAGTGGAGGAAGTAGGCAATTTTTACCTAAGAAAGGACTATGATGCCACTAAGTCTCTTAATATATATGTTCCACTGGGGCTTTGACGTTTAAAAGATTAAGGGTAAAAGTGTCACTAGATCCTGGTAAATAGAGCTTAAATTTCCTGTTATCTAAGTCCCAGGAGGCCAGCACAGCTACAGAAAAACAGTTTGTTGACCGATCTGCTTCCACTGGGACTTCTGCCTTGTTGACTGGAAATGGAATTTGCTATTTCAGAACATTTTCATCTATTTAGAGAATTAAGAGTGAATCACAATGGATTAGAAGACATATAATGGTTATTAAAAGATGTTTGCTCCTTGGAAGAAAAGCTATGACAAAACTACACAGTGTATTAAAAAGCAGAGACATCACTTGGCCAGCAAAGGTCTGTAAAGTCAAAACCATGATTCTTCTATTAGTCATGTATGGATGTGAGAGTTGGACCATAAAGAAGGCTGAGCAATGAAGAAACGGTGTTTTTGAACTGCCGTGCTGGAGAAGACTCTTGAAAGTCCCTAGGACAGCAAGAACAAGCCAACCAATCCTAAAGGAAATCAATCCTGAATATTGTTGGAAGGACTAATGCTGAAGCTGAAGCTCCAATACTTTGGCCACCTGATGTTAGCGCAGGAGGCTGCGACCAGAGCACATAGTGCGGCTGAGAGGAGCCACCCTAAGTCCGAGGTCAGGGGCAGAAGCCCGGAGGATGCCATGCCCGAGGGGCAGTGGCCAAGATGAGTTACCCCATGTCCTAGGTCAGGGGCAGCAGCCGGGAGGAGGAACCACATGTCCAAGGGGTGGTGGCTGTGCGGGCACAGGAGGGCCTAGAGGAGCTATTCCAAGTTCAAGGTCGGGGGGCGGCGGTGAGGAGATACCCCTCGTTCAAGGTAAGGAGCAGCAGCTGTGCTTTGCTGGAACAACCGTGAAGAGACACCCCACGTCCAACATAAGAGAAATCCAAGTAAGACGGTAGGTGTTGCAAGAGGGCATCAGAAGGCAAACACACTGAAACCAAAATCACAGAAAACTAGTAAATCTAATCACACTAGGACCACTGCCCTGCTAATTCAATGAAACTAAGCTATGCCTGTGGGGTCACCCAAGACAGGCGGGTCATGGTGGAGAGGTCTGACAAAATGTGGCCCACTGGAGAAGGGAATGGCAAACCACTGCAGTATTCTTGCCTTGAGAACCCCATGAACAGTATGAAAAGGCAAAATGATAGGATACTGAAAGAGGAACTCCCCAGGTCAGTAGGTGCCCAATATGCTACTGGAGATCAGTGGAGAAATAACTCTGGAAAGAATGAAGGGATGGAGCCAAAGCAAAACAATACCCAATTGTGGATGTGACTGGTGATAGAAGCAAGGACAGATGCTGGAAAGAGCACTATTGCATAGGAAGCTGGAATGTTAGGTCCATGAATCAAGGCAAATTGGAAGTGGTAAAACAGGAGATGGCAAGACTGAACGTTGATATTCTAGGAATCAGCGAACTAAAATGGACTGGAATGGGTGAATTTAACTCAGATGACCATTATATCTACTACTGTGGGCAGGAATCCCTTAGAAGAAAAGGAGTAGCCATCACGGTAAACAAAAGAGTCCAAAATGTAGTACTTGGATGCAGTCTCAAAAATGACAGGATGATCTGTTCATTTCAAGGCAAACCATTGAATATCACAGTAATCCAAGTCTATGCCCCAAGCAGTAATGCTGAAGAAGCTAAAGTTGAATGGTTCTATGAAGACCTAGAAGACCTTTTAGAACTAATGCCCAAAAAAGATGTCCTTTTCATTATAGGGGACTGGAATGCAAAAGTAGGAAGTCAAGAAATACCTGAAGTAACAGGCAAATTTGGCCTTGGAATACAGAATGAAGCAGGGCAAAGGCTAATAGAGTTTTGCCTAAGGACGCACTGGTCATAGAAAACACACTCTTCCAACAAAACAAGAGGAGACTCTACACACGGACATCACCAGATGGTCAACACCAAAATCAGATTGATTATATTCTTTGCAGCCAAAGATGGAGAAGCTCTATACAGTCAGCAAAAACAGGACCAGGAGCTGACTGTGTCTCAGATCATGAACTCCTTATTGCCAAATTCAGACGGAAATTGAAGAAAGTAGGGAAAACCACCACACCGTTCAGGTATGACCTAAATCAAATCCCTTATGATTATACAGTGGAAGTGAGAAATAGATTTAAGGGACTAGATCTGATAGACAGAGTGACTGATGAACTATGGACGGAGGTTCATGACATTGTACAGGAGACAGGGATCAAAACCATCCCCATGGAAAAGAAATGCAAAAAAGCAAAATGGCTATCTGGGGAGGCCTTACAAATAGCTGTGAAAGAAGAGAAGTGCAAAGCAAAGGAGAAAAGGAAAAATATAAGCATCTGAATGCAGAGTTCCAAAGAATAGCAAGGAGAGATAAGAAAGCCTTCCTCAGCGATCAATGCAAAGAGATAGAGGAAAACACAAGAATGGAAATGACTAGAGATCTCTTCAAGAAAATTAGAGATACCAAGGAACATTTCATGCAAAGATGGGCTCATTAAGGACAGAAGTGGTAAGGACCTAAGAGAAGCAGAGATATTAAGAAGAGGTGGCAAGAATACACAGGAGAACTGTACAAAAAATATCTTCATGACCAAGATAATCACAATGGTGTGATCATTCACCTAGAGCCAGACATCTTGGAATGTGAAGTCAAGTGGGCCTTAGAAAGCATCACTACAAACAAAGCTAGTGGAGGTGATGGAATTCCAGTTGAACTGTTTCAAATCCTGAAAGATGATGCTGTGAAAGTGCTGCACTCAATATGCCAGCAAATTTGGAAAACTCAGCAGTGGCCACAGGACTGGAAAAGGTCAGTTTTCATTCCCATCCCAAAGAAAGGCAATGCCAAAGAATGTTCAAACTACTGCACAATTGCACTCATGTCACACGCTAGTAAAGTATTCTCCAAGCCAGGCTTCAGCAATACGTGAACCATGAACTTCCAGATGTTCAAGCTGGATTTAGAAAAGGCAGAGGAACCAGAAATCAAATTGCCAACATCTGCTGGATCATCGAAAAAGCAAGAGAGTTCCAGAAAAACATCTATTGCTGCTTTATTGACTATGCCAAAGCCTTTGACTGTGTGGATCACAATAAACTGTGGAGAATTCTGAGAGAGATGGGAATACCAGACCACCTGACCTGCCTCTTGAGAAACCTGTATGCAGGTCAGGAAGCAACAGTTAGAAATGGACATGGAACAACAGTCTGGTTCCAAATAGGAAAAGGAGTACATCAAGGCTGTATATTGTCACCCTGCTTATTTAACTTCTATGCAGAGTACATCATGAGAAACGCTGGGCTGGAAGAAGCACAAGCCGGAATCAAGATTGCTGGGAGAAATATCAAGAACCTCAGATATGCAGATGACACCACCCTTATGGCAGAAAGTGAAGAGGAACTAAAAGCCTCTGGATGAAAGTGAAAGTGGAGAGTGAAAAAGTTGGCTTAAAGCTCAACATTCAGAAAACGAAGATCATGGCATCTGGTCCCATCACTTCATGGTAAATAGATGGGGAAACAGTGGAAAGTTTCAGACTTTATTTTTTTGGCTCCAAAATCAGTGCAGATGATTACTGCAGCCATGAAATTAAAAGACACTTAAACTCCTCGGAAGGAAAGTTATGACCAACCTAGAAAGCATATTCAAAAGCAGAGACATTACTTTTCCAACAAAGGTCCGTCTAGTCAAGGCTATGATTTTTCCAGTGGTTATGTACGGATGTGAGAGTTGGACTGTGAAGAAGGCTGAGTGCCGAAGTATTGATGCTTTGAACTGTGGTGTTAGAGAAGACTCTTGAGAGTCCCTTGGCCTCAAGGAGACCGAACGAGTCCATTCTGAAGGAGACAGCCCTGGGATTTTTTTTGTGCGAATGATGCTAAAGCTGAAACCGGAAGGTGGTAAAGGACAGGGACGTTTGGCATGCTGCAGTCAATAGGTTTGCAAAGAGTTGGACATGATTGGGCGACGGACCAACAATAATAGTTATTATTGGAAGCTATATCAATACAGCTTATTATTAGATATTGTTTTTTACTTAGACCTAAACTACTTGTAGTTTATCCCAATCCTTTCAATTTCTTCTATCTAGCTAAAGGTGTTTCCCTAAATTCACCACAAACTTTGTAATTTCTGGGGAAACGATTCCTGCTCCTGGACTACAGGTATCCAGTTCTGGTCAATAAAATGTTAGGGAATATATTCTTAGATGCTTCAGAACAATCTTTTTTTCCTAATAACAATAATTTGAGATACAGAAATACTCTTTTACATACTGTGGCATTTTTTACCATGTAGCTATCCTGCAGCCATGCATGGAAGGCCAAAGAGATACACTATCTGCTAAAAAAACAAAACTGGAAACTGCTTATTAATACTTAATTAATTCTGCCATTAAACAATGGTAGGAGGAACCCCTCTTCCTAATTCCATGCTTTAGAAGGGCATCACTCTGTTCTTCTCAGGAATCTCCCCATTCACCCCTTCCCTCACCAAGATGTGCATGTGAAGTGAAGTGAAGTGAAGTCGTTCAGTCAGGTCCGACTCTTTGCCATCCCATGGACTGTAGCCTACCATGCTCCTCCATCCATGGGATTTTCCAGGCAAGAGTACTGGAGTGGGTTGCCAATTCCTTCTCCAGAGGACCTTCCCAACCCAGGGGTTGAACCTGGGTCTCCTGTATTGTAAGGCAGATGCTTTACCATCTGGGCACCAGGGAAGTCCGTGCATGTACGTGTGCACAATGGACCACACACACAGGTCTCCCCTCTTTCCTAATAATGTTTGACTAGAGTTGTTACTATCCAGAAGTTTGCTCTTTTTCTAGGGTACCCCTTTCTAGGTTTCTTGGTTATAGAAACCATGACTCTATGAAGACATTTTTATTCTATACCAATTGACTTTCCCAATTTGCCTGCTTCTTCAGTTCTGAATTTGGAATATAGGAGACAGAAAAGCCAGGCAACTCACAGCCATATCAGTTCTTGGGCCCCAATATCAGTGGATCTGCATTCTTTTCTCCACCATTCAGAGTCTTCTTATATTGTCTGCCTTTCAGAGTCTTCTTATATTTGCTTTAGATATAATATGCCGCACCTTTGTTTGTACTTAGCACCCACAGGAGAGACAGAAATCACCTCTGAACAACCTTATATCAAAAAAGTTGTCAAGGGGTAGCTATCCGGTATGTAGTCTGAGACTTTATCTACAGACTAGGGTTCTAAATGTGTGTACAAAGGTCCGCATGAGTAGTCATGGAGCCTGAGATGGGAAAAGAAAGGAAGCGGGACAAGGATTGGAGGTCAGCTTTGCACACACTACCATTATCTGAAACGGAATTCAGAGTAGGAGAAACCTAAATTAAAAGTTCATCCTTTAGATTTCTACAAGGGCTTTTGCTAAAGAATATAGTCAAATTATTTAATGCAATGTTAGGGAATATATTAACAGATTATTTAATTGATTTTAACTACCAAATACATATGATATGAATGTGTGTGTGTGTGTGTGTGTGTGTGTGTGGTATGTGTGTATGACAGGCCTATCAGTGAGTATTCTATTTCAAAATTAATTTTATAACTACTAGAACATTATATACCTCAATTGTTGCTAAAAATATGGCTAGTAAATATTTTAGCCCCTTATCATTAAATTCTGATTATTGCATTAAATTCTGATTACTGCATCATCATGGAAAAGCTTACATTTTTAAGGGGAATTTGAAATGAGAAACCAATATTGTCCCCCAAATAAGAAGTATTGGCTTTTTAGCTGAGTCTTAGACATCAGTACATTTTTCTACACTTAAGATTTGGGCTGTCGCAGAAAGGCTAGGATTTCCCTGGTGGCTCAGATGGTAAAGCATCTGCCTACAATGCAGGAGACCCAGGTTCAATCCCTGGGTAGAGAAGATCTCCTGGAGAAGGAATGGCAACCCACTCCAGTACTCTTGCCTGGAAAATCCCATAGACAGAGGAGCCTGGTAGGCTACAGTCCATGGGGTCACAAGGAGTCAGACATGACTGAGTGACTTCACTTACTAGCATGTGAGATGAGTGCAATTGTGAGGTAGTTTGAACATTTTTTGGCATTGCCTTTCTTCAGGATTGGAATGAAAACTGAACTTTTCCAGTCCTGTGGAAAGAGTTGGACATGACTGAGCGACTTCACTTTCACTTTCAGAAAGGTTAAGCTTTAAAGACTTAAAACTTCTGTTCCATAATCATATTTGTTTGCTACATTAACACTCCAAAAGTTTGTATTATCCCTATGGAAATACTGTTTCCCTCTACAAATATGTTTTAATGTAAGATAGATCATAATGAAATTTAACATGCAGATTTCAGTTAGTAAGGAATAATTAAAACTAATTGCTTTCCAAGCCCAATCAAGAAATATAAGTTAGGGGAGGATTGACAGTTTTGGAATGCAAAATAAATATGCCTTTTACTTATTTTAACTAATTGAATTTGTAATTATTCAGTACTTTCCCTAAGCACTTAAAATACACTTTTTAAGTCAGTTTCCTGTGAAGTAGAGCAGTAAGTGATCATCAGCCACATTCCTCAAACAGAAAACACAGGGTAACAGAACTTATGGCTTCCTTTTTATATTATGTTTATATTAACTTAGCTGAAACTTTCCAGCAGATACTAAAAACTGCAATAAGGTATTCATTTTTTTAAAATAAAACTATTAGAAAACCATAAAGGTTAATGAATATACATGGGGATTCCTCTTAACATGAATAATAATAACTTTACACTTTCACTGGGATGTTTAGGGAAAACAGTATTGTTTGAAGTCAGTTTTATATATCTGACCCAGTCATATATATGAGTGTTTCCTTGATTAAAGAAGCTGGGTGGACATATGCTAGATGACATGTTAGTACAACATTGACCTATACATCTTAGATTGCTTAGAGGACTGTCACTTTTTTAAAAAATTTTCACAACTTGGGATGAGGAGCTGAAGCTGCTTAAATATCTGTTAACATAAACTGGGATTAAAAAAAAATAGAGCTATTATTTTATATAGGAGGAAATGTTGATCTTATTCTGAAGTGTTTATCAGCTATAGCTTTCAGTCTAATTCAAGGTGGATCTTTTATTATTACATTCTTAAAGTTGGTGAAATACTTCTTTATGTGTGAAATATTTCCCTTCTAAAACTTAACTAAATAAAATCAACCACTAAAATAACTGGTAGCCTCTATTCTGCTGCTGCTGCTGCTAAGTCACTTCAGTCATGTCCGACTCTATGTGACCCCATAGATGGCAGCCCACCAGGCTCCTTCGTCCCTGGGATTCTCCAGGCAAGAACACTGGAGTGGGTTGCTATTTCCTTCTCCAATGCATGAAAGTGAAAAGTGAAAGTGAAGTTGCTCAGTCGTGTCCGACCCTTAGCGACCCCATGGACTGCAGCCCACCAGGCTCCTCCGTCCATGGGATTTTCCAGGCAAGAGTACTGGAGTGCGGTGCCATTGCCTTCTCCGAGCCTCTATTCTAGTGGCAGCATAAACAAGGGCCTGGGGTAAACAGTCTTCATCATTGGCACTAATTAGTCTTACTGGTGACAGAGGCCACAGAAGATAAAACTATTTTCTCACCTATGGAAGAGGTTCCCTAGTTTCAGGAATATCTAGGGAGCCCTTATAGATAAATTCTGAATGGTTCCTTTGCCCTTAATGGTTCCCTTCCCACTTAATAAATGTGCTGTTGCTTTTCCATTACAAATGCTCAGCACCTGATTTGCCAGATTAAGCTTCAAAAGAAACACAATAAAAGCAGTAAATCCCAAAAAGTAAAAGAGATCATGGTGGAAGTTATATTGTATAGTGATAAAGTTTGCCTCATTATAATTTTGTATACTTAGGAAGGTTTAGTCACTAAATGATTTTGAGTTAAAAATTAGAAAAAGAATTACGCCATAATAAACTTACGTTTATTTTAAGGAAGATCATATAAACATCTGTTTTTTTCTTTAGGCAATTATATATTTGTCTTCATTTTTTTTAAAGTAGAAGTTCTCTTCAAATTATTTTAGTTGAAAGGTAAAATGTTTTCTTATTAAGGATTAATTTACAAATCTTAGGATATTGTGCTTTTATATTTAAGAGAGACAGTAAAAACAAATCTATCCCATTGGAACCTGAATACAGGCACATGATTCAACTGCTATTCTTTTGTATGAAGAATAATTATCCTGGTAATTAACATTCTTTGGAATATTATTAAATGTATTCATTTTTAATTAGTTAGGCTAATCTTTATCTTTTAATAGTTAAGTGAAAATGACATTAATAAATTCATTATACTTGGGTTACACTCCATATCTTCATTTAGCATGGCTTTGAACATCTCCAAAATGTCAGATTCATAGTATATTAAAATATTAAATTTCACCTGTTTTGTAGCATTAAGAACATCCTTTATAAAAAATTATCTTGCTATAGATATTCAATCTTATGTAAGTATTTTATTATTTCATTAAGTTTATCTTATTATTACTTTTCTCCTACTTTTTCTTCTCCCACCTCCTCCTCAGGCTCCCTTCTCCCTCCTCCTCCTTTTCCTTTTCAGACAATATTTTCAAAGGATTAAAACTATAGAAAACATTACATAACTAGATAGAAGCAAACTAAATCAATAACAAAAAGAAATTTGAAAAAACTACATGCATTTGGAATTAAATACTTTTAAAAATAGCTCTTGATTAAAAGAAAAAATTTAAAATTTTGAAAATACTTTGAGATGACAGGAAAAAAAAAAGCACAACAAAATCAAAATGTACAGAATGCAAGTAAATTATACTTAGAGAAAAATCTATAGTTTTAAGTACTTCGATTTTTTTAAACCAGGAAAGATCTCATTGAATACCTTAAGCCTCAGTAAACTAGAAAAAAGAAAGAGCAAACTAATGCAAAAACTAGCAGAAGGCAAGAGGTAATATAATTAGGACAGAAATTAAAGAAATATAACAATAGAGAAAATGAAGTAAAAAATGTGATTTTTGAAAAAAACAATGAAATTTAGAAATAACTACACTGACTATGTAAAACAAAAGACACTAAAAATCAAGCATTAAAGAGGGGGCATCAGTATTGATGTTATAAAAAATTAAAGGATTATGACAAAATACTATAAACAACTTTATGAGGCCAACAAAATAATTAACTGCAAACTTTTCTAGAAAACATTACCAAAATTGACTGAAGAAAAATAAGGAATTTAAGTAGATCTATAACAAAGAAATGAAATCAAGAGCAATTTAAAATATTCCCTCAAACAAAACTCTAGATATATATAATTTTTCTGGAGAATTGTATCTATTATTATTTTAACTTTTTATTTTGTATTGCAATTATAGCCAATTAACAATGTCATGATGGTCTCAGGTAGACAGCAAAGAGACTCCATTCTCCCCATACTCCTCTCCTAGAAATTATATCTAATATTTAAATAATTCAAGTTATTCACAATTATATAATATGTGTAAGGCATTTTGCACAGAATCATAAAAGAAAATATTATTACTAATAAGGTGATTGATTTTATAAATGGAAGGTCACAGATGCCTTTTATTAGAACTGGGATAGAAGTCAAATTGCATGAATTTAAAACATGATTCAGTAGAGTGTATGGAAATACAAAATTTCCATATTATTCTAAAAGAACATTTCTTTAGAGAAAAGAGGAAAATAAAGGTCTTTATCTTATAGGTTTTATCTTTAGAAGGCTAAATTATATAAATGATAGTATATTATTCAATCAAATATTACCTTTTTTTGAAAAAAGTTTTCCCACTCAAACAAAAATGATAAATAACCACTTTCTATGCTTGAGTTCTTGGTAGAGTAATAGAATCTTCATGGACCATGTTGTTAATATTATCATCCCTTAAAGGATCCTTTTCCTTGCCACAGATCGTTCTTTGCATGACTTAGAAATGACTGTTTTTGTGTTTCTTACTTCTTCTGATCCTTACATTATCATATCCAGTGTTTGCCTTCTTTACCAGTATGTCTTCTACCTTACATAGGCCCAAAAGTGTATCTGATATATAGGTTACTTGGTATATAATCCCTCTCCCAGCTGTCAACATAGGTGGCAATGTAGGGGGCTGTAGCTTTGGTAATTTGCTATATCAAACCCTAAGTGGCTTTCAGGATTAGGAGGAATTAATCCCCCCATTGATGTCTCCAAATGTGATCTGGACATAATAATGGGGATCTCAGTTAAGTAAGTACTGAAGATGGAAGTAAATCTTTTTCTTTGTTCTACTTGTTGTATTTGTTATATTTAATAGCTTTACTTATAAAGAAACTACATTGTATTTCCAGAATAAAATTTCCTAGTTTTCAATAATATTAAATTAGGTCTGCTAAGTTTGCAATTTTTAAATTTTATTTTCAATTTGATTTTTTACTACGTTGTTTCTATGTTCAAAGTGAGGTTTTTGTTGGAGTGACAGTCTTTGTCAGTTGTTGGTGTTAGGGTCATTAATGAAATCTTGTTGCCGAAGCTTTTAAATTTAACAGATCTCAAGCATGTCCCATGTCAACTTAAATATCTGTTTAATTAAAAAAAATTAATAATAAACTGAGCTTCCCTGGTGGCTTAGTCAGTAAAGAATCAGCCTGCAATGTGGGAGACCTGGGTTTGATCCCTGGATTGGGAAGATCCTCTGGAGGAGGGCATGGGAACCCACTCTAGCATTCTTGCCTGGAGAATCCCATTGACAAAGGAGCCTGGTGGACAGCAGCCAAAGGGGCCCCAAAGAGTCAGACATGACTAAGTTACTAAGCACAGCACTTGATCTAACAAAAAAACTACAGAAGAAATTTTAGATAATATTAAAAGATAGAAATGGTTTAATTAGCTTTTTGAAAACTCATAACCAGTGTACAGATTACTCTGTTTATCTGTCCTCACTATTAGATCTTAAAAGAGGGTCTACTTTGTCATTAAATTCTTCAAAAAATTTATGCAAGTGGTTACTTTGCCTTCTCACCTATGGTTTTCTTCCTAATGTTTCCAACATAGAGTTATGTAAGTATGAAATTCTCTGCTAGCAGAAGAAAAATTTATGATTACCATCATCTTCAAAATTTCCTCTCTAGCATCCTTGAGTGTAAATTATATTTTCTAAATAATACTGCTATCATCTTTAATTTACACTTAGTAATTGATGTAAAGATGGCTTTTTTAAAAACAGATTAAAATTCTATATTCTTGGAATACCCAAAAAGAAAGTTTTCTTTACTTAGCATAAACAAAAAATACATTAAAATGTTACTACTTATCTAAACTGCTATAAACTCCCTTGCCTAACAATGATATAAAAAAAATTTTTTTTGCCCTCTGAAAATAGACTTGGACTATGTATTATTGGTGTGATGACACAGATATAAAACCCTCTGAATATCACTTTATGCTAATAAATTCTCAAGAGAGGTTATTTCATCACATAAATTCTACAATTTTAGCAACAGCTAGAGTTTGACAGTCTATTGACTGTATCTCTATATTTGATTACTCTGCACCTGTGTGGAATGATCATTAAAGCAGTATGTATTTTGAATGAGTTACAGAGTCTGATGGCCTTATATTGATATTATCTTCATTTATTTATGTTAAATCTACTTAAAACATCAGGCTCACAATAATGAACACAGGACAAAAATTTCTATTACATCTACCAACAGGTATGTAAATTAATTCTTAAAAAGTAAGTGTGGGTATTTTATGTATCTTATGTTAGAAATGTTCTTATTCTCTAATGTATTATCTTAAAAATATCACTAATAGTCACCAACTCTATACATATTTTTAATAAAGTTATCAATATTAACTTAAACCAGTATCACCTAATCTATATGTCTTGATTTTTAGTTTAAAAAAGTATGAGTAGCAACCTACAAGAAGCAAACCTGAATGACACAAAAAATAACAGTTACTTTCTTCCTACTGCTATTACAACAGAATGATCTCTGTTCATTTCCAAGGCAAACCATTCAATATCGCAGTAATCCAAGTCTATGCCCCAACCAGTAACGCTGAAGAAGCTGAAGGTGAACGGTTTTATTAAGACCTAGAAGAACTTTTAGAACTAACTCCCAAAAAAGATGTCCTTTTCATTATAGGGGACTGGAATGCAAAAGTAGGAAGTCAAGAAACACCTGGAGTAACAGGCAAATTTGGCCTTGGAATACACAATGAAGCAGGGCAAAGACTAACAGAGTTTTACCTAGAGAATGCGCTGGTCACAGAAAACACCCTCTTCCAACAACACAAGAGAAGATTACACATGGACATCACCAGATGGTCAACACCAAAATCAGATTGATTATATTCTTTGCAGCCAACGATGGAGAAGCTCTATACAGTCAGAAAAAACAAGACCAGGAGGTGACTGTGGCTCAGATCATGAACTCCTTATTGCCAAATTCAGACTGAAATTGAAGAAAGTGGGGGAAACCACTAGGCCATTCAGGTATGACCTAAATCAAATCCCTTATGATTATACAGTGGAAGTGAGAAATAGATTTAAGGGCCTAGATCTGATAGACAGACTGCCTGATGAACTATGGACGGAGGTTCATTACATTGTACAGGAGACAGGGATCAAGACCATCCCCATGGAAAATAAATGCAAAAAAGCAAAATGGCTGTCTGGGGAGGCCTTACAAATAGCTGTGAAAGAAGAGAAGTGAAAAGCTAAGAAGAAAAGGAAAGATATAAGCATCTGAATGCAGAGTTCCAAAGAATAGCAAGAAGAGATAAGAAAGCCTTCCTCAGTGATCAATGCAAAGAAATAGAGGAAAACAACAGAATGGGAAAGACTAGAGGTCTCTTAAAGAAAAGTAGAGATAGCAGGGAACATTTCATGCAAAGATGGGCTTGATAAAGGACAGAAATGGTAAGGACCTAATAGAAGCAGAAGATATTAAGAAGGGGTGGCAAGAATATACAGAACTATACAAAAAAAGATCTTCATGACCAAGATAATCACAATGGTGTGATTGTTAACCTAGAGCCAGACATCCTGCAATGTGAGGCCAAGTGGGCCTTAGAAAGCATCACTATGAACAAAGCTAGTGGAGGTGATGGAATTCCAATTGAGCTATTTCAAATCATGAAAGATGATGCTGTGAAAGCGCTGCACTCAATATGCCAGCACATTTGGAAAACTCAGCAGTGGCTACAGGACTGGAAAAGGTCAGTTTTCATTCCAATCCTAACAAAAGGCAATGTCAAAGAATGCTCAAACTACCGCACAATTGCACTGATCTCACATGCTAGTAAAGTAACGCTCAAAATTCTCCAACCCAGCCTTCAGCAATACATGAACCACGAATTTCCAGATGTTCAAGCTGTATTTAGAAAATGCAGAGGAACCAGAGATCAAATTGGCAACATCCGCTGGATCATGGAAAAAGCAAGAGAGTTCCAGAAAAACACCTACTTCTGCTTTATTGACTATGCCAAAGCCTTTGACTGTGTGGATCACAATTAACTGTGGAGAATTCTGAAAGAGATGGGAATACAGAGCACCTGACCTGCCTCTTGAGAAACCTATATGCAGGTCAGGAAGCAACAGTTAGAACTGGACATGGAACAACAGATTGGTTCCAAATAGGAAAAGGAGTATGTCAAGGCTGTATATTGTCACCCTGCTTATTTAACTTCTATGCAGAGTACCTCATGAGAAACGCTGGGCTGGAAGAAGCACAAGCTGGAATCAAGATTGCCGGGAGAAATACCAATAACCTCAGACAGGCAGATGACACCACTCTTATGGCAGAAAGAGAAGAGGAACTAAAAGCCTCTTGATGAAAGTGAAAGCAGAGAGTGAAAAAGTTGGCTTAAAGCTCAACATTCAGAAAACGAAGATCATGGCATCTGGTCCTATCACTTCATGGGAAATAGATGGGGAAACAGTGGAAACAGTGTCACACACTATTTTTTTTTTGGGGGGGGGGCTCCAAAATCACTGCAGAAGGTGATTGCAGCCATGAAATTAAAAGACGCTTACTCCTTGGAAGGAAACTTATGACCAACCTAGATAGCGTATTGAAAAGCAGAGACATTACTTTGCCAACAAAGGTGAAGGCTATGGTTTTACCAGCAGTAATGTATGGATGTGAGAGTTGGACTGTGAAGAAAGCTGAACGCTGAAGAATTGATGCTTTTGAACTGTGCTGCTGGAGGAGACTCGAGAGTCCCTTGGACTGCAAGAAGATCCAACCAGTCCATTCTACAGGAGATCAGTCCTGGGATTTCTTTGGAAGGAATGATACTAAAGCTGAAATTCCAATACTTTGGCCACCCCATGGGAAGAGTTGACTCACTGGAAAAGACTGATTATGGGAGAGATTAAGGGCAGGAGGAGAAGGGGATGACAGAGGATGAGATGGTTGGATGGCAACACCAACTCGATGGACATGAGTTTGAGTGAACTCTGGGAGTTTGTGATGGACAGGGAGGCCTGGCATGCTGCAATTCATGGGGTCGCAAAGAGTCGGACACGACTGAGTGACTGAACTGAACTGAACTGAACTCCTATTACATGTATGGATCTGAACACAATTTAGATGGTTTAGGCACAAAGAACGCTGGAAGAATACATCTAATACTTCATGTTTTAAGACCTCAAAGGCAAAGTTACAGCAGCATTCATTTTCACTACTTTTGATTTCTCAGCTCCAGGTACTTAAATTCACTCTACCTCATATGCAAGCTCAGGGTGGCCTAATTTCTAAACTGTTGATCATTAGAAGAATTAATGATTAAAAAGATAATATTCATCAACTTACAATTATCAAGTGTTGTGTACAATTACTATCTCATTTTAAATCTCAAACAACACTTAATATAGTTACTCTCATTCCCAGTTTACTGATGAAAGAATAAGGCATAGACATTTTTGCAATAACCACATTTATCAAACAACTGACTTAACCAAGGTTTTGGTGTATTGCAACAGGCCATTTTTTGCTGGGTTTCCAAGAGGGCTTTAAGAATTTCCACTGAACCTTGAGAACTAAAAACACAAAGCAAAACCCTCCTTTCAACATCTCTTTCCTTTTCAGCTACATCCTAAGACATACATGTAAATTACAGGTCAAGTTTTGTGGCTTTAGAGTCAGACTACATTTCAAGCCTCAGCTTCATAATTTTTGGCTTTGAGATCATGAACAAATTTAAACCCTCTTAGTTTTGGATACTTTTTCTGCTAAATGAGAACAGCAATATCCAGTTCATGCTTTAACTCATGTCTCCCCTAAGGCATATAGCACAGAATAACTTGTTTAGTGCTGGAATCTCCTAACACACTCCCCAGCAAAAGTATGTGTGCCTTGGGATGTTACCCCTCAAAACTCAATGCCAGTCGCATTCCTCACTGTCATAACAGATGGGCTATAAAACTTCTGCTGACCATGACTTGAATTAGTATTAAACCAGTGAAGTTCTCAAGATGATCAAAAGTGGATTTTGCAATTTTTTCTCAGCTATGCATTCAGTGACATCATACTGGTAGCTAGAAATCAGCCATGGATGGAGGTTGTTATGAAAATCAGCAAGCACTACAAATCAAAATTTTGTTTTGTTTTTTGTTCACTTTTTTAAAAGAGCTTTCTTATCTACTTACCACTGATTCAGACTAATATGTTTTATAGGCCAATATTACTCAAGTTGTGGTTCATGAACTAGTGCAGGACATTGAACTGATTTCTACCTCGGATTAAGCACAGCAGATGAATATAAGTATTTGGAAAAGTTTAGAGCATTTTGACATTGCCATTACATTTAAATGCATGATTTTTTAGTAATTGATTTCTGTTCAATTTTACAAATGCTTCCGTCCATCATGGATTGGAAAAAAAAGTATGGCCAGTAATGCACCGCTACAGACATGGTGTTTAAGTAGTCCTCATTCCTTGGCATCTCTATAACCAGATCACTTTCAACTTTTGCCCTGCCATGGAAACTGGAGCTCATCCAGTCCCTTGGTTGATTCCCCATCTCACTGTTTAAGGACCAAGAATGACTGATGTCTGTGCCAACTCAAATTATTTCAGTAAACTTTAGTAAGCTTACTTATTTCTGTGTTCTATGATTTCCATTTTTCTGGGAATTCATTTTGATGAAATAAATTAGAATATTTCTCTAATGTGGAAAGTTATCTAAGAATCAAAAGGAAGAGATTGGCATGGACAGAAGGACGAGAAAATGGTACGGCAAATGTGGCCAAAAGTAATTCTGCAGTGAAAAGCTTTATGGCTCTTAGAGACTTACTCAGAAGTTCTGGTGCAAAATATCTTTATTTTTGAACCTCAGCTTATTTTGAAAGCCATAATTTACTTCAGAAACTTTGGCACATATTTCAAGCACTTCAAATAACCTATTGAATATTTTATAGTTTGTATTTTCCCTCATCTAAATTTATACTAAAATAAAAGCTTCAGTGTTATTTTAAAAGTCAGAAACCAAGATGAAGGGAAAACCTTAGGCCAAAGACTTGGTACACGTATCTCCTGCACGTCACATCTGATTATATTACTGTCAATTTCAACTCCAGGCTAAATTATGTGAATAATTAATATTTAGCTTAAATATCAGCTTGTGCCTCTGTGAGTTGTCTTCTCACTGACTCTTGACTACCTCATACTGGTAAAGGAAAGGGAATTAATATTTATAGATTCTACTATGAGCCAATTCATTACAGTTAGTATTGCACTTAATATTCACAGTTATCAAATAGGAATATTATCAGCCTTAATATATAGGCTGATACATATTGTATCTGATATATCTGAAAGGTAAATGGTTTCTCCAGTGGCTCAGTGGTTAAGAATCCACTTGCAATGCAGGAAATACAGTAATGTGGGTTCCATACCTGGGTCTGAAAGATCCCCTGAAGTAAGAAATGGCAGCCCGCTCCAGTGATGTAGACTGGAGAATCCCATGGATAGATTAGCGTGGCAGGCTACAGTCCATGGGGTCTCAAAAGAGTCATACATGACTGAGCAACTGAACAACAATAAAGAGGTGACACAGCTTATAAATGATAAATCTAAGTTTAAATCTAAGTCTTTCATATTACACAGACATGTATTTATTCCATAGCCTTATACCACTTGCTAATGATTCAAACCTCATTAAGCAAAAACTTTGTTTCCAAAATTTTCCTCATGCCAAAGTTGTCTCTAGGCTTACAGTTTACTTCCTCCCACACTTCCTTTCTGCAGCCTTTAACTCTTCTGTAGAGGTGCCTCATACAACTAACCCATCCCAAATTTCATGTCATCTTGGCTCTGATTAGTTTTCTGAAATATTAATTCCTCCAAAAGCAAATCCATTAAAGAAGCAGAGAAAGGATTAAATAAAAGTTCATTCTGTTTGAAGATTGCAGACACTGAGCTCTTATATGGTAAAAATAATATTTAACCAAAGGAAAAAATTACCCAAAAAAGCACAGATAAAAACTAACCCTGCACTGACTATTGTTGTTCTAGCAGGTTGGATCTCCTTGCAGTCCAAGGGACCCTCAAGAGTCTTCTTCAACACCACAGTTCAAAAGCATTAATTCCTTGGTGCTCAGCTTTCTTTATAGTCCAACTCTCACATCCATATATGACCACTGGAAACCCATAGCCTTAACTAGACAGGCCTTTGTTGGAAAAGTAATGTCTCTGCTTTTTAATATGCTAAGTTGGTCATAATTTTCCTTCCAAGGAGTAAGCATCTTTTAATTTCATGGTTGCAATCACCATCTGCAGTGATTTTTGGAGCCCAGAAAAATAGTCAGCCACTGTTTCCACTGTTTCCCCATCTATTTGCCATGAAGTGATAGGACCGGATGCCATGATCTTGGTTTTCTGAATGTTGAGCTTTAAGCCAATTTTTTCACTCTCCTCTTCATTTTCATCAAGAGGCTCTTTAGTTCTTCTTCATTTTCTGCCATAAGGGTGGTGTCATCTGCATATTTGAGGTTATTGATATCTCTCCTGGCAATCTTCCATGTTCTAATTATTGTAAAAAGTTCTGCAATGAAAAGTGGGATACATGTGTCTTTTTCAATTTTGTTTACCTCAGGTTATATGCCTAGGAGTGGGATTGCTGGGTCACATGGTGGTTTTACTCCTAGTTTTTAAAGGAATCTCCATACCATTTTCCAAGGTGTCTGTAGCAATTTACATTCCAACCAACTGAGCAAGAGTGTTCCCTTTTCTCCACACAGCTTTTGTAGACTTTTTATGATGGCCATTCTGACTGGTGTGAGGTGATATCTCATTGTAGTTTTGATTTGTATTTCTCTAATAATGAGCAATGTTGAGCATCTTTTCACGTGTTTGTTAGTCATTTGTATGTCTTCTTTGGAGAAATGTCTGTTTAGGTCTTTTTTCCACTTTTTGATTGGATTGTTTGTTTTTCTGGTATTGAGTTGTATGAGTTACTTGTATATTTCAGAAATTAACTCTTTGTCAGTTGTTTCATTTACTATCATTTCCTCCCATTATGAGGGTTGTCTTTTTACCTTGCTTATAGTTTCCATTGCTGTGCAAAAGCTTTTAAGTTTAATCTGGTCCCACTTGTTTACTTTTGTTTTTATTTCCATTACTCTAGGAGGTGGATCTTGCTTAGATTTATGTCATTGAATATCCTGCCTATGTTTTCCTCCAAGAGTTTTATAGTTTCCAGTCTTACATTTTATATTGTTAACCCATTTTGAGTTTATCTCTGTGTATGGTGTTAGGAAGTGTTCTAATTTCATTTTTTTTTTTAAATGTAGCTGTCCAGTTTTCCCAGAACCATTTATTGAAGAGGCTGTCTTTGTACCATTGTATATTCTTGCCTCCTTTCTAAAAAATAAGGTACCCATAGGTGTGTGGTTTTATTTTTGGGCTTTCTATCTTATTCCATTGGTCTATATTTCTGTTTTTGTGCCAGTACCCTACTGACGTGATGACTGTAGCTTTGTAGGATAATCTGAAGTCAGGAAGGTTGATTCGTCCAGCTCCATTCTTCTTCCTTAAGACTGCTTTGGCTATTCAGGGTCTTTTATGTTTCTGTATAAACTGTGAAATTTTTTGTCCTAGTTCTATGAAAAATGCCATTGATAATTTTATAGGAATCACATTGAATCTGTAGATTGCTTTAGTAGTATAGTCATGTTCACAATATTGATTCTTCTACCCAGGAACGTGGAATTTATCTCTCCATATGTTTATGTCATCTTTGACTTCTTTCATCAGTGTCTTATAATTTTCTGTGTACTATTCTTGTTTTCTTAGGCAAGGTTATTCCTTGATATTTAACTCTTTTTGTTACAATGGTGAATGGGATTGATTCCTTAATTTCTCTTTCTGATTTTTCATTGTTAGTATATAGAAATGCAAGTGATTTTTGTGTATTGATTTAGTATCCTGCAACTTTGCTTTCTTCTCTGATTGTTGTAGGTAGGACTGCCAAAACTATGTTAAATAACAGTGTTGAACAGTGTTGGACACTCCAACCAAATGCAAAAGAATACACCTTCTTCTCAAATGCACATGGAACATTCTCCAGGATAGACCAATTCTTGGGTCACAAATCAAACCTCAGTAAATTTAAGAAAATTTAAATTGTATCAGGCATCTTCTTTGACCACAAAAGTATGAGACTAGATATCAATCACAAGAAAAAACCTATTTTTTTAAAAAAGCAGATTAAAAAACACATTTCTAAATAACCACCAGGTTACTGAAGAAATCGAAAGGAAAATTAAAAAAAAATTCTAGAAACAAATGAGAATGAAAAGATGACAACTCAAAACCTATGAGATGCAGCAAAAGCAGTCCTAAGAGGGAAGTTTATAGCAATACAACCCTACCTCAAGAAACAAGAAACATATTGAATAGACAACCTAACTTTACCACTAAAACAACTGGAAAAAGGAAAATAAAAAAACCCAAAATTAGTAGAAGGAAAAATCATAAAGATCCAAGCAGAAATAAATGAAAAAGAAATGAAAGAAACAATAGTAAAGATTACTAAAACTAAAAGCTGGTACTTTGAGAAGATAAACAAAATTGACAAACGTATGGCCAGACTCATCAAGGAAAAAAGAGAGAAGAATCAAAACAACAAATTAGAAATTAAAAACGAGACGTTACAACTCCAGATGTTCAAGCTGGTTTTAGGAAAGGCAGAGGAACCAGAGATTAAATTGCCAACATTTGCTGGATCATTGAAAAAGCAAGAGATTTCCACAAAAACATCTACTTCTGCTTTATTGACTATGCCAAACCCTGTTCAGGTCAGTTCAGTCACTCAGTCATGTCCGACTCTTTGCGACTCCATGAATAGAAGCACGCCAGGCCTCCCTGTCCATCACCTACTCCCAGAGTTCACTCAGACACACGTCCATCGAGTCAGTGATGCCATCCAGCCATCTCATCCTCTGTCGTCTCCTTCTCCTCCTGCCCCCAATCCCTCCCAGCATCAGAGTCTTTTCCAATGAGTCAACTCTTTGCATCAGGTGGCCAAAGTACTGGAGTTTCAGCTTTAGCATCACTCCTTCCAAAGAAATCCCAGGGCTGATCTCCTTCAGAATGGACTGGTTGGATCTCCTTGCAGTCCAAGGGACTCTCAGGAGTCTTCTCCAACACCACAGTTCAAATGCATCAGTTCTTCGGTGTTCAGCTTACTTCACAATCCAACTCTCACATCCATACATGACTACAGGAAAAATCATAGCCTTGACTAGACGGACCTTTGTTGGTAAAGTAATGTCTTTGCTTTCGAATATACTCTCTAGGTTGGTCATCACTTTTCTTCCAAGGAGTAAGCATCTTTTAATTTCATGGCTGCAATCACCATCTGCAGTGATTTTGAAGCCCCCCCCAAACAAAGTCTGACACTGTTTCCCCATCTATTTGCCATGAAGTGATGGGACCAGATGCCATGATCTTCGTTTTCTGAATGTTGAGCTTTAAGCCAACTTTTGCACTCTCCACTTTCACTTTCATCAAGAGGCTTTTTAGTTCCTCTTCACTTTCTGCCATAAGGGTGGTGTCATCTGCATATCTGAGGTGATTGATATTTCTCCCGGCAATCTTGATTCCAGCTTGGGCTTCTTCCAGTCCAGTGTTTCTCATGATGTACTCTGCATAGAAGTTAAATAGGCAGGGTGACAATATACAGCCTTGATCTACTCCTTTTCCTATTTGGAACCAGTCTGTTGTTCCATGTCCAGATCTAACTGTTGCTTCCTGACCTGCATATAGGTTTCTCAAGAGGCATGTCTGGTGGTCTGGTATTCCAATCTCGTTCAGAATTTTCCACAGTTTATTGTGATCCACACAGTCAAAGGCTTTGGCATAGTCAATAAAGCAGAAATAGATGTTTTTCTGGAACTCTCTTGCTTTTTTGATGATCCAGCGGATGTTGGGAATCTGATCTCTGGTTCCTCTGCCTTTTCTAAATCCAGCTTGAACATCTGGAAGTTCATGGTTCACGTATGGCTAAAGTCTGGCTTGTATAATTTTGAGCATTACTTTACTAGCATGTGAGATGAGTGCAATTAGTGTTGTTTGAGCATTCTTTCGCATTGCCTTTCTTTGGAATTGGAATGAAAACTGACCTTTTCTCGTCCTGCGTGGATCACAATAACCTGGAAAATTCTGAAAGATATGGAAATACCAGACCAACTGACCTGCCTCTTGAGAAACCTACATGCAGGTCAGGAAGTAACAGTTAGAACTGGACATGGAGTAACAGACTGGTTCCAAATAAGAAAAGGAGTACGTCAAGGCTGCATATTGTCACCTTGCTTATTTAACTTATATGCAGAGTATATCATAAGAAATGCTGGGCTGGATGAAGCTCAAGCTGGAATCAAGATTGCCAGGAGAAATATCAATAACCTCAGATATGCAGATGATACCACCCTTATGACAGAAAGTGAAGAGGAACTAAAAAGCCTCTTGATGACAGTGAAAGCAGAGAGTGCAAAAGTTGGCTTAAAGCTCAACATTCAGAAAACTAAAATCATGGTATCTGGTCCCATCTCTTCATGGGAAATAGATGGGGAAACAGTGGAAACAGTGTCAGACTTTATTTTTGGGGGCTTTAAAATCACTGCAGATGGTGGTTTCAGCCATGAAATTAAAAGATGCTTATTCCTTGGATGAAAAGTTATGACCAACCTAGATAGCGTATTCAAAAGCAGAGACATTACTTTGCCAACAAGGGTCCATCTAGTCAAGGCTTTGGTTTTTCCAGTGGTCATGTATGGATGTGAAAATTGGACTATAAAGAAAGCTGAGCGCTGAAGAATTGATGCTTTTGAACTGTGGTGTTGCAGAAGACCAGAGAAGACACTGGCACCCCACTCTAGTACTCTTGCCTGGAAAATCCCATGGATAGAGGAGCCTGGTGGGCTGCCGTTCATGGGGTTGCTAAGAGTCGGACATGACTAAGCGACTACACTTTCACCTTTCACTTTCATGCTTTGGAGAAGGAAATGGCAACCCACTCCTGTGTTCTTGCCTGGAGAATCCCAGGGATGGGGTAGCCTGTTGGGCTGCCGTCTATGGGGTCGCACAGAGTCAGACACAACTGAAGCGACTTAGCAGCAGATGCAGCAGCAGCAGCAGCAGCAGAAGACTCTTGCGAGTCTCTTGGACTGCAAGGAGATCCAACCAGTCCATTCTTAAGATCAGTCCTGTGTGTTCATTGAAAAGACTGATGCTAAAGTTAAAACTCCAATACTTTGGCCACTTCATGGGAAGAGTTGACTCATTGGAAAAGACTCTGATGCTGGGAGGGATTGGGGGCAGGAGGAGAAGGGGACGACAGTTGATGAGATGGCTGGATGACATCACTGACTCAATGGACGTGTGTCTGAGTGAACTCTGGGAGTTGGTGATGGATAGGGAGGACTGGCATGCTGCTATTCATGGGGTCACAAAGAGTCAGACACGACTGAGCGACTGAACTGAACCACAGACAATGTGAAATAAAAAGGATTATAAGAGACTATTATGAACAACTGTATGGCAACAAAGTGGACAACCTGGAAGAAATGGACAAATTCTTAGAAAAGCTCAATCTTCCAAGACTGAACCAGGAAGAAATAGAAATTATGAACAACCCAGTTACAAGCACTGAAATTGAACCTGTGCTCAAAGTCAAAAAATCTCCCCAAAGACAGAAGCCTAAGACCAGATGGCTTCACAGGAGAATTCTATCAAACATTTAGTGAAGAGCTAATGCCTACCCTAAAACTCTTTTAAAACACCAATACAGTATACTAACACATATATATGGAATTTAGGAAGATGGCAATGACGACCCTGTATGCAAGACAGGGAAAGAGACACAGATGTGTATAACGGACTTTTGGACTCAGAGGGAGAGGGAGAGGGTGGGATGATTTGGGAGAATGCCATTCTAACATGTATACTATCATGTGAATTGAATCGCCAGTCTATGTCTGACGCAGGATGCAGCATGCTTGGGGCTGGTGCATGGGGATGACCCAGAAAGTTGTTATGGGGAGGGAGGTGGGAGGGGGGTTCATGTTTGGGAATGCATGTAAGAATTAAAGATTTTAAAATTTAAAAAATAAAAAACTAAAATTAAAAAAAAAAAAAAAGATTGCAGAGGAAGGGACACTTTCAAACTCATTCTACGTGGCCAGCATCACCCTGGTAAAGAACACACAAAAAGAAAAAGAAAAAAAAAAAGGCCAATAACTCTGATGAACATAGATGCAAAAATCCTCAACAAAATTTTAGCAAGCGGAATTCACCAACTCATCAAAAAGCTCATACACCATGATCAACTTGGGTTTATTCCAGGGATGCAAGGATTCTTCCATATACACAAATTAATGTGATATACCATATTAACAAATTGAAAGATAAAAACCACATGATAATCTCAATAGATGAAAAAAAAAAGCCTTTGATGAAATTCAGCAACCATTTATGTATGATTAAAACTCTTCAAAAAATGTGCATAGAAGAAACCTACCTCAACATAATAAAGGGCACATATGATAAACCTAGAGCAAACATTATTCTCAATGGTGAAAAACAAAGCATTCCCCGTAAGATCAGGAACAAGACAAGGGTGTCCACTTTCACCACTATTATTCAACATAGTTTTGGTCACTGTATCTTTACACCACTTCTTAGAAATTGCATGTGTGAGTTCTAGAAATTTATTTTTTAAGACTGTTTTGGTTATTTACATCTTTTATATTTCTGTATACATTTTAGAATAAGCTTCTCAAGTTGTGCATATTAAGCACATTTGTGTTTCACTTTCAATTACTGAATCGATGTATAATTTGCCTATATAGAACTGCACAGACATTAAAGTCACAGAAAACTAGTGACTTATGACAGAATCACATACTTGTGCAACTCACAGCTCTCCCAAAATTTAGGACATTTCCGTTACTTCAGAAGGTTCACTACTTCTGTTCTCAGGCAATTCCTATCTCAAACACAAGATGCTATTAATATCTTAACTTATGGCACCATAGATGGTTTCCTTTTTGTCTTTTACATAAGTATATTCATATTGGATGTACCCTTTGGTAAATTTCCTTTTCTCGGTTCACACATCATTTTTGGACATTTATCCATATTGTTTCCCTCGAGAAGGAAATGGCAAACCCCTCATATTCTTGCCTGAAGAGTCCCATGGACAGAGGAGCCTGGCGGGCTACAGTCCATGGGATCACAAGAGCTGGACACAACTTAGTGACTAAACCACCATCCATATTGTTTTGTGTATCTATGACTCATTCCTTTGCTTTGTGGGTAGGGTACCCTTTTGAGAATATAACACTACTTATTTATTCATTATTTCATTAAGGATCATATGGGTTTTTTCTAGGTTTTTGCTTTTATATGTAAGACCTCTATGAACATTCCTTCAAAACATTTGTATAAATACATGCTTGTCAATTCACTAGTCTTTTCAAATAATTTTTTCTACCCATTGGTTCTATTTTTATCTTACATTCTGGGACATAAGAAAAAATTGTAGTGGCATGATACACTGTGAGATTAGTTAACTATATGGTTTTCAAAAGAATTATTCAGGAATGCACTGAAAGATGAAGGTAGAGGAAGAAGGTGATCACTTGAAATATCTCCAGGTGTTCTAACATCACTTTTTAAAATTTTTAATTTATTTATTTTACTTTATTACTTTACTTATATTGTATTGGTTTTGATGAACCACCAACTGCCAGAATACAGAAAGGCCACCGCAAACACAGCAATATAAACAAGATGGAAAGGCAGAGAAATACCCAGCAGGTAAGGGAACAGGATAAGTGCCCACCAAACCAAAGAGGAAGAGATAGGGAATCTACCTGATAAAGAATTCTGAATAATGATAGCTAGCATCACTTTTAACTGCAGTAACAGTGATATCCTTAATTGGAAGGTGGTGCTTAACTCCAAAAGGCAACTGTTTTAACTACTAATGGATCAATCTTCACAATCCTCAGGGCCATGTCAAGCCCTGTGTTATATACTGGGATTACGAATCTGATAAAAGCAATGATAGCCTTCAGGAATGTAATATTCTAGAAGCAAGAGAGATTTTATATAGACAATTACCATACAATGTGACAAGTATAGTAGTAAATTCTTTACCAGTTATTATAGTAAATTAAATAAATAAATAAATATTTCAGGAATAGTGATTCATTCCTGAAAACTCTTGATGTATGAGTGAGAATTATCTGAGTTATCTAGACTGAATGTAGTGTCAGTTTCAGAATTTCAAGTGTAATGAAATTAAAAGCAAAAAAAATGGAGGCTAGAATTAGCATGGTGTGTGCAAACACAATGTATATATTTTTATTTCACTTAACATAATTTCATTAACATTTTCCATATTTTTACATAATCTGCATAATCAACATGTAGAGTTGCATAATAGCACTCCAAGTTATCATTTAAAACATTTTAAGGGTAGTTAATTTTTTTCTTTCAAAAAATATTTCTAGTTTTAGAAATGTTTATTAAAGCTCAGTCATATAACTAATAGAAAAGATGAATGCTTTTAGAATGATGCACTTTATTGTTATTTGCTCTATATTAAAAGTTGTGTATTTATCTTTGTAAATAAATACTACACAATATTTTAATTACCATAATATTGCTATTTTGAACTACAGAAGCTATATCAACTATTTTGACTATAAATGCATAATCATTATCAGTTCATTACTGAAGTGAGAACGAATTTAGACTGAAATTTATATCCTACAAACTGTGTTCCAAAACCTAAAATCCTAAGTGTTAAAAAAAGTGTATTAAGGTTTAACAAATTATTTTGTGGGGGTTTTTAATTCAGATAAACAGTTCTATTCGTCTATCTAACCATCTTCCACTCATCTAAACATCCACACACCCATCTATTTACACATCTATCATTTATGCATGTATTAAATGTTAATATGAATATTCAGAAAAGAGAAATAACATTATGCTCTATATATTAAATGCTTTATAGAATAAGAAAGTGAATGAGGTGAATGAGGCAGGAATATCGAAGAACAAAAAGCTGATATTGCTTTTTTCAGTATAGTTGTGATTCTGCATTTGCCATCAATTGTCATTATTTGATTAAGTAATTTCATGAAGTTAGATGTTTTAAACTGAAAGGCATACATTCCTTGTGGAATGAAATCTTTATAGAACTAGGAACTCTATTTCACTTGTATCACCTATAACAAATACATTACATGAAAAATCATTCTTAGATATCTACACTGTCACTTGTGGGCCATTCAAGTGTCGAGTAATTTCTCATGTTGCCTTAACACAATTTCTGCTTTCGCTCATTTATTTAAGCCTAAACAAAATCAAGTTGTATTTCCTCATTTTGGAAGGAAGTACAGGGGATTGGTCATTTTTTTCTTTCAATGATTATGTAAATTAGACAAATAATGTTTCAGACATTTACTATTTTAATAAAATACCATGTAGATATTAGTACATAAAATAAAGTTAACACATAACAGAAGAAAGTGGAACACTAGAATTTAGAGTTTATAAGAAAAAGTTATTAAGGACATAATGCTAGGAAAAAACTATACATATAAATATTAGCACTTTATGTTCCACAGAAAAGATTTTAGCTAAGAGATAGAATTTATATTCCATCTTATTTCAGTCACAAAGGAATCAAATGCTTCCTCTTCTCTGGGTTATTAATGTAGGATGTCAGCTATTATTAAGGTCAAGTTTGCTTAGTTTTCTGGGATCAAATTTAGGTTTTATTTTCTCATTCATTTATGAATTTTTCATTTTAACATCAAGACATTTGCTTCACTTACAATTATAAAATATTAAAGTAGCTCCGGACTTTTACATGACTATATGAATCAAGGCTATTTTTGAAAAAAAAAAATTTTGGTACAGTCTGTAATTCTAAATTTCTCAAAAAAGTTTAGACCAACTCACCTAATACTGTTGCAATAAAACCCTTAACATTCTATTGTCACAAAGATTGGTAAAGATTTTCCATCAGCTAAAACCATCATCAAAGTAACTTTCCTTTTCCAAGATTAACTATTATGTCACACTACAAATATTAATAAGTTGTGCCAGAAGCCCAATATGAAGGACTTTTCTGTGTTCATGAGTAATAAAAGAATGCTTCAGAGTGTTTCAAATAAGTGAGGCCTTTTATTGGATTTTAGTAGTCCAAAGTTACGCACAGTCAGTTCAGTTGCTCAGTCGTGTCCAACTCTTTGCAACCCCGTGAATTGCAGCACCCCAGGCCTGCCTGTCCATCACCAACTCCTGGAGTTCACTCAGACTCACGTCCATCGAGTCAGTGATGCCATCCAGCCATCTCATCCTCTGTCGTCCCCTTCTCTTCCCACCCCCAATCCCTCCTAGCATCAGAGTCTTTCTAATGAGTCAACTCTTCACATGAGGTGGCCAAAGTACTGGAGTTTCAGCTTTAGCATCATTCCCTCCAAAGAAATCCCAGGGCTGATCTCCTTCAGAATGGACTGGTTGGATCTCCTTGCAGTCCAAGGGACTCTCAAGAGTCTTTTCCAACACCACAGTTCAAAAGCATCAGTTCTTCGGTACTCAGCTTTCTTCACAATCCAACTCTCACATCCATACATGACTACTGGAAAAACCATAGCCTTGACTAGACAGACCTTTATTGGCAAAGTAATGTCTCTGCTTTTGAATATCCTATCTAGGTTGGTCATAACTTTCCTTCCAAGGAGTAAGCCTCTTTTAATTTCATGGCTGCAGTCACAATCTGCAGTGATTTGGGAGCCAAAAAAAAAAAAGTCTGACACTTCTTCCACTGTTTCCCCATCTATTTGCCATGAAGTGATGGGACCAGATACCATGATTTTAGTTTTCTGAATGTTGAGCTTTAAGCCAGCTTTTTCACTCGCCACTTTCATTTTATCAAGAGGCTTTTTAGTTCCTCTTCACTTTCTGCCATAAGGGTGGTGTCATCTGCATATCTGAGGTGATTAATATGCCTCCTGGCAATCTTGATTCCAGCTTGTGATTCTTCCAGCCCAGCATTTCTCATGATGTACTCTGCATGTAAGTTAAATAAGCAGGGTGAGAATATACAGCCTTGATGTACTCCTTTTCCTATTTGGAACCAGTCTGTTGTTCCATGTCAAGTTCTAACTGTTGCTTCCTGACCTGCATATAGGTTTCTCAAGAGGCAGGTCAGATGGTCTGGTATTCGCATCTCTTTCAGAATTTTCCACAGTTTATTGTGATCCACACAGTCAAAGGCTTTGGCATAGTCAATAAAGCAGAAATAGATGTTTTTCTGGAACTCTTGCTTTTTCGATGATCCAGCGGATGTTGGGAATTTGATCTCTGGTTCCTCTGCCTTTTCTGAAACCAGCTTGAACATCTGGAATTTCACGGTTCATGTATTGCTGAAGCCTGGCACAAGCTCGAATCAAGATTGCCAGGAGAAATATCAATAACCTCAGATATGCAGATGACACCACCCTTATGGCAGAAAGTGAAGAAGAACTAAAGAGCCTTTTGATGAAAGTGAAAGAGGAGAGTCAAGAAGTTGGCTTACAACTCAACATTCAGAAAACTAACATCATGGCATCTGGTCCCATCACTTCATGGCAGATAGATGGGGTAACACTGGAACTAGTGAGGAACTTTATTTTGGGGGACTCCAAAATCACTGCAGATGTTGACTGCAGCCATGAAATTAAAAGACACGTGCTCCTTGGAAGAAAAGCTATAATTCACCCAGGCAGCATATTAAAAAGCAGAGATATTACTTTGCCAACAAAGGTCCGTCTAGTCAAAGCTATCATTTTTACAGTAGTTATTTATGGATGTGAGAGTTGGGCTATAAACAAAGCTGTGAGCCGAAGAATTGATGCTTTTGTTTTTTTTTTTTGCAGCACTGTTTATAATAGCCAGGACATAGAATTGATGCTTTTGAAATGTGGTGTTGGGGAAGACTCTTGAGACCTCATCGCTTGGACTGCAAGAAGATGAAACCAGTCATTTCTAAAGGAAATCAGTCCTGAATATTCATTGAAAGGACTGATACTGACATTGAAACTCCTATACCTTGGCCACCTGATGTGAAGAACTGACTCTTTGGAAGAGACCCTGATGCTGGGAAAGATTGAAGGCAGGAGAAGAGGACGACAGAGAATGAAATAGTTGGATGGCATTACCAACTCAATGGACATGAGTTTGAGCAAGCTCCAGCAGTTGTTGATGGACAGGGAAGCCTGGCGTGCTATAGTCCATGGGGTCACAAAGAGTAAGACATGACTGAATGACTGAACTGAATATGCTTGGTACCCACTTCATCCTGATTTGAGCATGACATAGAGATAATAGACATGTCCATTCCAACAGGAAGGCTATAGGATCTTTAGTTCAAGTTGTAACAACCTTCGTTTTACAAGTTTTTGCAGTTTACTCAACATTTTTTTGCATGGAATGTGGCATAAATTAGGACAACATTTAATCTAATTAAACATGGGCAAAAAGAATAATCAAGAATTATGTAATGCTTTCCTTTGGATTATGGGGATGGTTGCAGCCAATTAAAACAAATGAGTTGAATGTGGTAGTTAAGTTTATACAAAAGAATTAACAGTATTTATATCAGAATTCATCATTACATAGGTCTTACTTTTAATTTATATTTTCAAAAATATACAATAACAAATTTTTTTTTAATAAACTCAGCTTTTCTATTAGATGCATACTGTTAGTACTTTTTCTCTCCCAGCCAGGAAAGTAACAGATAGCAAAGACTTGCTCATTTGTGAAAGTGGAGCTTAGCCTAGCACATTAGCTGTAACAGGATACAGGGTAAAACAGGGCATTGGTTGTGCTAACATAACTTAGAAAAATACTTTAAAATATCAATGATTTATTTCACCATAAAAAAAAATACATGCCTAAGTATTCTGATCATACGCTGAGTCACATGTTTTTTCCTATGTACTTTGTTCCGTTCTATAACTCATAGGTTTTCTTTCAAGTGCTCCTTTACATGTTTGAACTTCTGATCTTACTTAAATCTCTGGATAACACTTACCCATAACATGATAATCTATAATAAATTGTGCTTGCCAATATAACATATTATTTTGAGATTTTTGTCAGGTAATAGATATTAATGTACATTGGTTAAAAGTATGACATATTAACACATTTCATTTTAGTTATAATGTAACAATAATACTTATAAGAACTCTCAAATGTACACCCATACAATTGGATATGAATACTTCAAGCTCAATGAAAGTGTTTCCCCGACCAAAGTTTTTTTTTAAAAAGCTGTGTTCTTCTTTCTCAAGATTGGTTTGGCTATTCAAGATCCTTCATGGTTCTGTACAAATTTTAAAATGGTTTGTCCTATCTTTGTGAAAAACGCCATTATAATTTTGCTAGGGATTTCATTAAATTTATAAATTGCTTTAGGTAATATAGATATTTTAATATTAATTCTTTCAATACATGAGCATAGAATAACTTACCATTTATTTTTTAAAAAGAATGATGATGATGAAAAACTAAAAATAAGGAAAAGGAGAAATGTATACAATTTCCAGGGGCTTCCCAGGTCACACTAGTGATAAAGAAACCGCCTATCAATTCATGCTACATAAGAGATGCAGGTTCGATCCCTGGGTAGGAAAGATCCCCTGGAGGAGGACATGGCAACCCACTCCAGTATTCTTGCCTGAAGAATTTCATTACAGGGGAGCCTGGCGGGATATAGTCCATAGCATTGCAGAGTCTGACATGACTGAAGGGACTTAGCATGCACACATGCATACAATTTCAAGGCTCCAATGGACTTATTTCTCAAGGCATAGATGTAATTAGTCATATGATGATCTGTTTCACATAGCTTTTTAGCTCTGCTACTAATTTAGAGGATTGGCGATTCATGCAAGTTCCTTTCTCTTGCTATTTATTTTTATACTTTAATCATAATTCATGGCAGACAGTTGACTTAGTCTAACAAAAAGCATCAAATATCAAAAGACAGCAAATAGTTCTTTACTGAATACCAATAAAAAAGGAATATTTTCCTCAGAACTGTCACAATACTATTTGTCACTTTTAATAGAGTCATGTTTTTATATTAGAAAAGATAGCTTGTAAGAATTCCAAGGTTGGAAGTATTAAATAAACAGTGCCACAATAGCAAAACAAAACAAAATAAAACAACAAAAAAGTCATATGATTTTTAAAAGAAACAACTTAGAAGATTGTAAAAGTTCAAATCCAAAATATGTTTGGAAGCATTAAGTAGAAGACTGTCAAAATTGCTCATTTCTTAAAATGGGTGCCAATATACAAACAATGTGACTGAATTTTTACGGACTTCATTAAGTATTGTCTCATACCTATGCTTTTACTGCTACAATACTGCTCCTTAATAGAATTCCACTTCAGTGTTATAGAAAAACAACATTCCCTATAAGAAGTAGAAATCTGGATAATTTTTTTAAGGTGCTTAACGGTATTAGAGAGCTGAAGGAGCCAGGATTCGAGGAGATCAGTTCAGTTCAGTTCAGTTCAGTTCAGTTCAGTTGTTCAGTCGTGTCCAACTCTTTGCGACCCCATGAATTGCTTCACGCCAGGCCTCCCTATCCATCACCAACTCCCGGAGTTCACTCAGACTCATGTCCATCGAGTTAGTGATGCTATCCAGCCATCTCATCCTCTGTCGTCCCCTTCTCCTCCTGCCCCCAATCCCTCCCAGCATCAGAGTCTTTTCCAATGAGTCAACTCTTTGCATGAGGTGGCCAAAGTACTGGAGTTTCAGCTTTAGCATCATTCCTTCCAAAGAAATCCCAGGGCTGATCTCCTTTAGAATGGACTGGTTGGATCTCCCTGCAGTCCAAGGGACGCTCAATAGTCTTCTGCAACACCACAGTTCAAAAGCATCAATTCTTCGGTGCTTAGCTTTCTTCACAGTCCAACTCTCACATCCATACATGACCACTGGAAAAACCATAGCCTTGACTAGACAGACATTTGTTGGCAAAGTAATGTCTCTGCTTTTCAATACGCTATCTAGGTTGGTCATAACTTTTCTTGCAAGGAGTAAGCCTCTTTTAATTTCATGGCTGCAATCACCATCTGCAGTGATTTTGGAGCCCCCTCAAAATAAAGTCTGACACTTCTTCCACTGTTTCCCCATCTATTTGCCATGCAGTGATGGGACCAGATGCCATGATCTTTGTTTTCTGAATGTTGAGCTTTAAGCCAGCTTTTTCACTCGCCTCTTTCACTTTCATCAAGAGGCTTTTTAGTTCCTCTTCACTTTTTGCCATAAGGATGGTGTCATCTGCAGATCTGAGGTTATTGATATTTCTCCCAGCAATCTTGATTCCAGCTTGTGTATCTTCCAGTCCAGTGTTTCTCATGATGTACTCTGCATAGAAGTTAAATAAGCAGGGTGACAATATACAGCCTTGATGTACTCCTTTTCCTATTTGGAACTAGTCTGTTGTTCCATGTCCAGTTCTAACTGTTGCTTCCTGACCTGCATATAGGTTTCTCAAGAGGCAGGTCAGCAGATCTGGTATTCCCATCTCTTTCAGAATTTTCCACAGTTTGTTGGGATCCACACAGTCAAAGGCTTTGGCATAGTCAGTAAAGCAGAAATAGATGTTTTTCTGGAACTCTCTTGCTTTTTTGATGATCCAGCGGATGCTGGCAATTTGATCTCTGGTTCCTCTGCCTTATCTAAAACCAGCTTGAACATCTGGAAATTCATGGTTCACGTATTGCTGAAGCTTGGCTTGGAGAATTTTGAGCATTACTTTACTAGTGTATGAAATGAGTTCAATTTTGCGGTAGTTTGTGCCTCTGACCATGGGATTCTCCTGGCAAGAATACTGGAGTGGGTTGCCATTTCCTTCTCCAGGGGATCTTCCCAACCCTGGGATCAAACCCAGGTCTCCTGCATTGCAGGCAGAGGCTTTAACCTCTGAGCAACCAGGGAAGCCCATTCTTTGGCATGCTAAGTCGCTTCAGTTGTGTCTGACTCTGCGACCCCATAGATGGCAGCCCACCAGGCTCCCCCATCCCTGGGATTCTCTAGGCAAGAATACTGGAGTGGGTTGCCATTTCCTCTCTAGGGACCCCATAAAAAGGAGAACTCATTAAAGTGAATTAACTCTGTGCTACACTTTTGCCCTTGAGCCATTTGGTAATATTGAAGTTGCTCTGTGTAGGAAGCTGAGTTTAGCAGAAAGCAGCTGTAAGATGGAGAAAAGTTAGATGGGGAGAGAACAACCAGAGTTTGGAGATGCCAAGTCAATACAAGGGCTTTCCTGGTAGTTCAGTCAATAAAGAATCTGCCTGCAGTGCAGAGACCCGGGTTTGATCCCCAGGTTGGGAAGATCCCCAGGTTTGGAAGATCCCCTGGAAAAGGAAATGGCAACCCACTCCAGCATTCATGCTTGGAAAAGCCTATGTATAGAGGAGCCTGGTGAACTACAGTCCATGGGGTCTCAAGAGTCAGACACGACTTAGAGACTAAACCACCACTACCAGGTCAACACAAATAAACATGGGGGGCTAAGATTCCAGAGATAAGAGAAGTCCGATTAATGATACAAACACTCTGCCTTAGTATTTGGCATGAGGTTTTCCCCTTCTAAGCTATGCAGTGTGAGCACTGGGAAACAGCTAAAAGTTTGATTGCAATATCTGAGAGTTATGAGTGTCACAGATTTAGTTCACAACCCACCTGGTTAAACACCACAGGCTCTCAGTTTGGAATCTGGAAGGATACATGGTTGAAATGGGTGTAAACCAGAATGAAAAGTCAAGGTGAAAGATACTGTGAAGAGAATTAAAAGGCAAATCACAGAGAGAGAGAGAGATGATACTTGCTATACAGGTATCTTTTATAACATGAATATTAAGAATTTTATATTCAATATATATATACACACCCTAAAATTGATAAAAACAAGATAGGTACCCCGAAGGGTAAAACATTCAAGGAATTCAACTAAATATTTTAAAATGAAGTGTTGAAAGTATTAGTTACTCAGTCATATCTGACTCTTTATGACCCCTCCAGACTTCTCTGTCCATAAATTCTCTAGGCAAGAATACTGGAGTGAGTAGCCATTTCCTTATCCAAGGGATCTTCTGACCTAGGGATTAAACCTGGGTCTCCTGCATTGCAGGTGGGGTTCTTTACCATCTAAGCCATCAGGGAAGCCAAATTGATAAGAACAAGATAGGTAATCCAGCAGATAAAACATTCAAGGAATTTAATTAAATATTTTAAAACAAACAAAGAAAATGTTCAAACGGTTAAACACTGGAAGAGCTGCTACCAGTTATGATTCATCAAGGAAATGTAATGTAAAACCATAACAATGTTTCATTAAATACTACTTCAGGATAAATTTTACAGAAACAAGTGTTGACAAGAATTTAGAGCAATTGGGATTCTGTGAGCTGGTGAACGGTATGCAAGCACAAGTGCGAGTCACTCAGTCATGTCTGACTCTTTGCGATCCCATGGAGTATATGGTCCCTGGAATTCTCCAGGGAAGAATACTGGAGTGGGTAGCCATCCTATTTTCCAGGGGATCTTCTCAACCCAGGGACTGAACCCAAGTCTCCCACATTGCAGGTGGGTTCTTTTCCAGCTGAGTCACCAGGCAAAGCCCATAAATGGTATAATCAGTCTAAAAACTACTTGGAACATATCCATTTCTTATTACCCAACAATTTAAATCCTAGATATAAACTCAAAAACGCATGCATATATGGGTAACAAAAACTAAAGAATTTTGCAGCATCACTGTTTATAAAAAGAACTCAACTAGAAACTATAAGTATATCAACAGAAGTCTGGATAAATACTTTGTTTCTTTTATCCCAGTGACTCTCAACCCAGGGCAATTTGGCTCTCTGGGGACACTTGATGAGGTTGTGAGATATTTGTAATTGCCAAAACCTAGGGGAGATGGTAATGGTGTTACAGGCATGTAGTGGAGAGACATCAATGATGTCATTAAATGTCATAAAATGCACCAGACCTCACAACAAAGAATTATCTGGTCAAAAATATCAACAGTGTCTAGGTTGAGAAATCATGATCTTTACAATAAATATATATTTTCCTAAGAGTGGTCAAATTAATGCTATATCTAAACCACTGATTTATCCCACACACATAAGATTGAGAAAAATAAACCAAACAGTGGATGTATATTTTACAATCCCACTTATTAACTGTAAATTCAAAAAGCAGGAAAACCAATTAATGTTGATGGAAGGCAAGATATTGGTTCCCTTTGTGGGATAGTGGTGGTTGATAGGGTGTTATTTTATATCTTGATCTGAGAAATAATAAATAAATCTTGTAACATCATGGGTGTATTCACTATTCAAAAACATAAGGTTGTGGTAAGGACTTATATGAGTGTGTTTTTGCATATATATGCAGGGACGGGGGAGCCTGGTCTATGGGGTCGCACAGAGTCAGACACAACTGAAGCGACTTAGCAGCAGCAGCAGCAGCAAAGATTACTTAAATTTTTCATTAAACCACAAGCTTGGACTATGTAACGGGATGTTTACTAGCAAAATTTTATGTATATTTCATGTATATGCACAGTTTGGAATTAACACCATTTCAATTTCTAAAAAAGATATAAAGTGTTATTTAAAGTGAAATAAGATCACTGAAACAGATGTCACTTTTTATTTCCCAGGTGTGTGTGTGTGTGTGTGTGTGTGTGTATGTGTTTGTAACACATTATCTAGGGGTCTTTTCAATACACTATTTAAGAAATATTTTACCTGCTTATGCTTATTTTTTTTCTTTCAAAAACAAATGTTTCAAAATGTTTTTTTTTTCATTTCTTAAAAAGTAACTTTGCTTCCACAAGAATAATAAAATAGCATACCAAAGTACCCTACAGTAAAATACCATGGCAACAGATACTTTGGCTGAATCTTTTGACTGTGGGCAAATCTGTCCAAGACTGTCAAATTCAATACCTCCAAACTGTCATCAGAAATATTAATATTACAAGAGAAATAATACAGCACCTTGGCCATATATTTAGCTAAGATATATATGTAGCTATGGTGAATCAAAAATAAATCACCCACTTAAGGATTATGTGCATAAAGTTATAAACCATTTTATAATTTTACTAAATTACTATGTGGAAAAATATATATCATAATGATATATTTGAATTCAAAGTTACAAAGAATAGCATGGAGATATAAGCAAGCCTTCCTCAGTGACCAGTGCAAAAAAATAAAATAAAATGAACAGGGAAACAATAGAATGGGAAAGAGTACAGATCTCTTTAAGAAAATTAGAGATACCAAGTTAACATTTCATGCAAAGATGGGCACAATAAAGGACAGAAATGGTATGGACCTAAAAGAAGCAGACGATATTAAGACGAGGTGGCAAGAATACACAGAAGAACTATTCAAAAAACATCTTTATGACCTAGATAACCACGATGGTGTGATCACTCACCTATAGCCAGACATCCTGGAATGTGAAGTCAAGTGGGCCTTAGGAAGCATCACTATGAACAAAGCTAGTGGAGGTGATGGAATTCCAGTTGAGCTCTTTCCATTCCTAAAAGATGATGCTGTGAAAGTGCTGACATTTGGAAAACTCAGCAGTGGCCATAGGACCCAATCCCAAAGAAAGGCAATGACAAAGAATGTTCAAACTATTGCACAATTGCACTCATCTCAAACACTAGCAAAGTCATGCTCAAAATTCTTCAAGAAAGGTTTCAACAGTACCTGAACCGTAAACTCCCAGATGTTAAAGCTGGATTTAGAAAAGGCAGAGGAACCAGAGATCGAATTGCCAACGCTTGCTGGATCATCAAAAAAGCAAGAGAGTTGTAGAAAAACATCTACTTCTGCCTTATTGACTACACCAGAGGCTTTGACTGCATGGATCACAACAAACTGGAAAATTCTTAAAGTGATGGGATTACCAGATTACCTTAACTGCCTCTTGAGAAATCTGTATGCAGATGAAAAAGCAATAGTTAAAACTGGACAAGGAATAACAGACTGGGTCCAAACTGGGAAAGGAGTATGTCAAGGCTGTATATTGTCACCCTGCTTATTTAACTTATGTACAGAGTACATCATGAGAAAGGCCGGGCTGGATGAAGCATAAGCTAGAATCAAGATTGCTGGGAGAAATATCAAAAGCCTCAGATATGCAAATGACACTGTCCTTATGGCAGAAAGTGAAGAGGAACTGAAGAGCCTCTTGATGAAAATGAAAGAGGAGAGTGAAAAAGCTGGGTTAAAATTTAACATTCAAAATACTAAGATCATGGCATCCAGTCCCATCACGCATGGCAAATAGATGGAGAAAAAAATGGAAACAGTGAGAGACTTTATTTTCTTGGGCTCCATAATCTCTGCAGATGGTGACTGCATCCATGAAATTAAAAGATGCATACTCCTTGGAAGAAAAGTTATTACCAACCTAGACAGCATTTTAAAAAGAAGAGAAATTACTTTGCCGGCAAAGGTCCATGTAGTCAAAGCTGTGGTTTTTCCAGTAGTCATGTATGGATGTGAGAGTTGGACCATAAAGAAAGCTGAGCACCAAAGAATTGATGCTTTTGAACTGTGGTGTTGGAGAAGACTGTTGAAAGTCCTTGGACTGCAAGAAGATCAAATCAGTCAATCCTAAAGGAAATCAGTCCTGAATATTCATTGGAAGGACTGATGCTGAAGCTGAAACTCCAATACTTTTGCCATCTCGTGTGAAGAACTGACTCCTTGGAAAAGACCCTGATGCTGGGAAAGATTGAAGGCAGGAGGAGAAGGGGAAAACAGAGGATAAGATGGTTCACTGGCATCACTGACTCAAGGGACATAGTTGGAGCAAGCTCTGGGATTTAGTGATGGACAGGGAAGCCTGGCGTGCTGCTGTCCATGAGGCTGCAAAGAGTCAGACACAACTGAGCAGCTGAATGGAACTGAAAAAATATATGGATTACCTGAATCAATATAGAGATTTTTAAGCATATATGTATTTATTTCCAGGGTTCTGACAAAGATTATATAATTCAATTTTGACCATTAACTGATTCTATATAGTAATATATATGCATGTATAAAACCTAGATCATAATATATGTATCATTCCATGGAGAGGGAAATAGCAACCCACTCCAGTATTCTTCGGAGAAGGCAATGGCACTCCACTCCAGTACTCTTGCCTGGAAAATCCCATGGATGGAGGAGCCTGGAAGGTTGCAGTCAATGGGGTCGCTGAGGGTCGGACACAACTGAGTGACTTCACTTTCACTTTTCACTTTCATGCATTGGAGAAGGAAATGGCAACCCACTCTAGTGTTCTTGCCTGGTGGGCTGCCGTCTCTGGGGTCGCACAGAGTTGGACATGACTGAAGCAACTTAACAACAGCAGCAGCCAGTATTCTTGCCTGGGAAATCCCATGAATAGAGGAGACTGAAGGGCTGCAGTGTATGGGCTTGCAAAGAGTCAAACACAACTTAGTGACTGAACAACACCAACATAATATTTGTTTATGTAGATTATGTTTAATTCAAATATTCATCTTAAATTCAATATCGTCAGATGTATGTTCTTGTTGGTCTGCATCACTTATGCCTTCTATTCAAGGTGGATTTACAGGACACTGTAAATAATGGAAACATACCGTGTGTTGGAGAGAAATTAGAAGGTCAAGGGGAAAGGCTGAAGGAGGAACTGGGGAAAGGAAAGAAAGTTAAGTGTAAGAGGAAGAGGAGAGGATGTAGAAGAAGGGCCTGTTAAGGAAGAACAGGGTGGAGACAAGAGACACACTATTCAGAGCCTCCCTGGCAAGTGGATAAGGATGCGTGGCCAATGCAGTACTAACGGAAATGCTGTCAGACAGTCTTGGTAGTTTCATTTCAAGTAAGTCTCAGACTCTTCTCCTCTTTTTATGAATCCTGGTATGACTCTGAATGGGAGCCACATGCCGCAGAGAAGTAAGAAAAGACAGATTCAAGGAACACAGCAATATGTCACTATCATACAACCCCTCAGATCAAAAAAAAAAAAAACCCTCAGATTTTTTTCATGTAAGAAATAAATGTCTACTCTGTTAAGCTACAATTTTTAGTACTACCTTCCTCGAGCCAAACTTATCCTATTAAATCTGAGTCTCATTTCACCCCCAGGGAGCAGACATGGAGTTGGAAACTCAGGATGCAAAATATATGAAATGGCCTATTGTACTTAAAAAGTTAATAGTCTGAAATTTGATAAATATTAAAATTTTATACATTAAAATTAGTGCAGTAAATAGTTATAAGTGCAGCAATATTAGTCTAATGTGTAGTACTACAAAACAAGGTCTGGGAGATGACCCTCAAGCTGATGTGTCTGAAATAGCTATTCTGAGGTGAATAGGTGAGCATTCAGGAATAACATGAACTTATTACCAGTTACTTCTCAATAAACTGAAAAAGATATTAAAAATGAATCCTATAAATGTTAGCAATACTTATAGAATTGCTAGAATCATGAAACTTGATCGTGAGAGAAAGATAAGCTCAGAGATAATAATTGATCATAGATTTGTTTTAAGAGGCCCTCTGGGCAGATGAACTGAAATAATGAGACAGGAGATAATTAATTTGATTAGTTTTAAATTAAGACAGAGCAAGTAGAGAAGGTTAAACTAATATTAAAGACAACAGTTGTAGAATCAAGTAGTGCCTTTTCCTTTGTCACTTGTGTTGGAATGTGCTTATTGAAACTTCTTATTATAATCAGAGGATGGCTTGTCTCTGTTTGATGTTACTCTCTCTAAAAAATATGATGTATAGTTCTCGACTAAATCCCATCCTTCCTGCTATTTCCAGAACCAGCTATTGAATTTTTTTCTCAAAGGCTACAACTACCATCTATATATTACAGTATGAGAAGGCTTTGTGCTCACAGATACTCACAACAGAAACTTTTAATAGAGTTATTAGAGGAAAATCAATAATGTGTATATATATATACATATATATATATTTACTCATATAATGTATATATATTTAGATATTGTGTGTGTGTATATATATATATATATATTTAACTATAGGAGGAAAACCAGTACCTGATAATATACTGTATCAGGACAGAAATAACAATTTACTAAATTAGGAAACTGAAAGTGCATATACTAAAATGTATAATAACTCAGCACACTTGGCTAAGTGCAACTAAAACTAGAAATGAAATATTTGTTTACATGCTTCTATTTATTGCTCATCTCTTTCCCAAACAAAGCTAAACACTATCCTGACTTCTGAAGAGATAAAGTTTTCTCTCTAGTTTGAATATGTTATGTATATTTACATACAATCATACCGAATGCAGCCCCTTGTGCCTGGTGCCTTTGCTCAATATTTTACTTGGGAGATTCATTTATGTTGTTTTGTGTACATGTAAATTATTCATTCTTATTTCTGTCTTCTATACTATTGAGTGAACATTTATTTATACAGCCTACTCTGGATAGGCATTTTAAATTATAATGAATAGTGCTACAACAAACATTTTAATACTTATATTTTGAGGCACATGTGGCCATATTTCTCTGGGATATACCCAAGAGTGTTCACAGGTATGCATATATCCAGCTTTAGAAAATACTGCTTAAGGGTTTTATGAACTGTACAAATATTTCTATAGACGTTTTTGCCTGTAGCTTCTGACATTATTGTTTTATCAAACTAGGCATGGTCTGTTTCATTTTTTGCATGCTGGTGGGTGTGTATAAGAGTGGCATGGTACCTTTAATATGAAGATCTTTAATGACAAATGAGTTGTGTTACTTTTTCTTACAATTTGAAAGAAATATTTATATATTTTGATGACAAATTCTTTGTGAGGGACTTATATTGCAAATATCACCTCTCAGTGCATAGGTGGTTCTTTAACTCTCAACAGTGCCTTTTGAAGAACAGAAGGTTACAAGTGTAACATAGTTCATTTTATCAATTATTGTCCTTCTTCGTCCACACTTGTATATGCTGTACACCCATGGTGGATTCATGTCAATGTATGGCAAAACCAATACAGTATTGTAAAGTAAAATAAAGTAAAAATAAAAATTAAAAATAATAATAATAATAAAAAATAAAGAATATGGGTCTACCTCATGTTCGGAAAGATAATTTCCTATATTTTCTGCGAAAAGTGTTACTTTTTTATATTTTCATCTACAATCTCTCTGGAATTGATTTACATCTAAGATGTAAGAAAGATACACTGCATTGTCACTGTTACTATAAAATATGAAGTTGAGTATGTGTGGATATATTTCTAAGTTCTCTATTGCATTTTACAGTTAATTTTGTCTATACTATTCTAATTAGTATAGCTTTATAATACACGTTGATATTTTGGAGAATAAATTGTTCAGTTCTACTTGTCTTCTTCATGACTGCTTTGATTATCCCTGATTCTACATTTCTGTATAACTTTTACTTATCTGGTAAATTTTCACATACACACACACAAACACACACATTCACATAGAGCTGGGATGTTGTTTGGATTGTGCTGAATATATACATTTATTTAAGGAGAAATTACACCTCTGCATTACTGTGTCTGGAGAAGGCAATGGCACCCCACTCCAGTGCTCTTGCCTGGAAAATCCCATGGATGGAGGAGCCTGGTTGGCTGCAGTCCATGGGATCACTAGAAGTCAGACACGACTGAGCGACTTCACTTTCACTTTTCACTTTCATGCATTGGAGAAGGAAATGGCAACCCACTCCAGTGTTCTTGCCTGGAGAATCCCAGGGATGGGGGAGCCTGGTGGGCTGCCGTCTATGGGGTTGCACAGAGTCAGACACGACTGAAGCGACTTAGCAGCAACAGCAGCAGCATTACCATGTCTTGCAATCAGTGAACATGGCATATTCATCAGCTTTTATTTCTTAGATTCTCCCATTAATGTCTATATAATTTTCAGAGAACTCTTCTTGTATGACTTTTGCCATATATATTCCTAGGAATGTAATGCATTTTGATGCTATTTTAAATGAATTTTTTCAATGTTGAAATTTATTTTATATTTTTTGTTCCCTGATTTTTCTCCCTGAATATACAAATAAATAATGCAAGTTTTATTTCTTCCCTGCTAAACTTTATGTGTTTTGATTTATTGTATTATTTGTAACCTCCAGTCTGATAATAAATTGAAATGGAGATAGTGAATATTCCAAGTTTGATATCAACATTGGATGGTGGAGAGAGGATTGAACATTTGACCATTAACAATGATATTATTTTTTGGAGATATTTTTTAAAAGATTAAGAATTCTTCTATTTGGTTTTAGTGTCCTATTACTATCCTTTTGGTATATATTTTTATTTCTTAAGAAAAAGTAGGGAAAAAAGTAAAAATGTTCTTGGAGCATACGTTTTTCCTCTTTTTTTTTTAGCTTTTAAGGTGAAAGTATAAATAACTAACTTTCAACTTACACTGTGTTTTTTAATTTTTAAATTATATATAAGATAAGTTTTCTTTTAAATATGGCTGTAGTTGCATTTCACAGTCTTTGTAAGGTCATGCTGTCATTGATAATTACTTAAAAAATAATTTATTATTTTCCATTTGATTAAAAGAATCTATCTTTGTGCTGCTACAAGAGAGTCACTTTAGAACTAAAGATATACACAGAAAATGAAGAAATGGTAAAAATATATTCAAATGAAAACAAAAAGAAAGATATAGGTAGCAATAGTTATATCAGGCAAAGTGAGTTTAAAATAAAGTCTATAATAAAATAGAATAAACGGTATTATATAATGATAAAGAGATCAATACAAGAAGAGGACCTGACATTCATAAACACATATGGCCCTAACATTGGTACATCTAAATACATAAAGCAAACATTAACAGACAAAAATAGGAAAAAATGACAACAATATAATAATAATATGGAATTTTAAGACACATTTTTAACCCCGTTTATATCAACAGACAGATCACCCAGACAGAAATCAATAAGGAAACAATAACCCTAGATGACACATTAGACTAGTTGGACTTAAATGTCTACAAGATAGTCCATCCAAAAAGAGCAGAGACACATTCTTTTCAAGTACACATGGAATGTTCCCAAGGATAGACCACATACTAGGCAACAAAACAAGTCTCACCAAATTTAATAGAATAGAAATTATATCAAGATCTTTACTGACCACAGAGCTATGACACTGGAAATCTATTATAAGAACAAGATGAGAAAAACACAAAAATGTGGACTCTACAACAACGTGCTACTAAAAACCCAATGAGTCAAGGAAGAAATCAAAGAAAAGTCTGAAAATACCTGAGATAAATGAAAACAAACATAAAACTTTTCAAAATCTCTGGGACACTACAAAAGCAGTTCTAAGAAGAAAGCTTATTACAATAAGATCTATCTCAAGAAGTAAGAAAAATTTCATGGAAACAACCTATTATTCTAAAGGAATTAGAAAAATAAGAAAAAATGAAACCCAAAGTCAGCAGAGAGAAGAAGACAACAATGATCAGAGCTGAAATAAATAAACTAGAGGCCCCAAACCAATAGAAATGATCAATGAAACCAAGAAATATATTTTTGCCCACAAAGACAAACACAACTGATAAGCTTTTACTCAGACTCATTAAGAAAAAAAGAGAAGGGACCCAAATAAAGAAAACAAGAAATGAAAGAGGAGAAATTACAATCCATATAACAGAGACACACAAACACAAAAAATAAGAGAATAAGATGAACATTTATAATTTCACAACATAAAATAGATGAATTTCTAGAAATAAGCAATCTTCAACAACCAAATCAGGAAGAAATTGAATAGACCAACTACTAGCATTGAAATTGAATCAGTAATAAAAAAAAAAGAGTTAGTGCCAATTCTTCTTAAATTGTTCCAAAAAACTGAAGAGGAGGGAACACTACCAAATTCATTCAATGACATCACTATTATTATAACACCTGAACAAGACAAAGGCACTTTAATATAAGTATAAGCAATATTGGTTTTTTTTAGACCTGACTCCTCAGGCATAGGAAACAAAAGCTAAAATAAAGAAATAATATCTAATTAAACTTAAAAGCTTTTGCACACCAAAGGGAACCAATGATAAAAACAAAAGACAACCTATTGAATGAGCTAAAATATTTGCAAATCATATGTCTGATAAGGGATTAATATCCAAAACATATAAAGAGCTCACACAATTCAATATCAAAATTATAAACAACCCAATAAAAATGGGCAAAAAACCTGGATACACATTTTTCAAAAGAAGACATATAGATGGTCAACAAGCACATGAAAAGATGCTCAGCATGATTAATCATGAGGGAAATGCAAACCAAACCACAGTGAGATATCACTCACAACTATCAGAATGGTTACTGTTAAGCAGACAAAAAATAATAAATGTTCACAAGGATATTCAGAAAAGGGAACCCTAGTACACTGTTTTTGAGAATGTAAATTGGTACAGCCACTTTGGAAAACAGTATGGGTATTTATCAAAAAGCTAAAAATAAAACTACCATGACATAACTTTTGAATACCTTTAGTCAGACATGACTGAAGTGACTTAGAGTGTATGCACACATGAGTATTAAGTCACACTTAACTTTGTACATAGATTATATATATATATATATATATATATATATATATATATATATATACATACACACATGAATAAGTACACTCATAGATTTCCTTGTTCTGTCACTTTAGATGTCCTAAAAGAAACAACAGTAGTAGCAAGCACACCTACTACCCAGATCTTGGTTTCTAATACCATTCTCTGACAAAGAATTGTGGACTTCTTGGAAAACTAGATGATTCTGAAGCTTAGCAGGACTACCCAAAAGGAGCCTGTTATATCACACAGTGCCAGAAAGTAAGAAAATGTTAAACACACACATAAACACACACAGTAGGGATGGGAGTTTGTCAAAGGCAATCAGGATCAACTAAAGAGCTCCCAGTGGCCAAATCTGTAATAATTTGAGCAACACAATAAACAAAATAGTGTTGATCATATCCTCTAATGATTTACAGTTTCCACAATATTTCTTTTGTTGTACTTTATATCTTGTTTACAATAAAGAATTTCCTTTGGTATAAAAAAATAATATTGATTTCATATATAAGTACATGATGGAATAAACATATCATTGGGGAGAACAAGCAAACTTCCTGTACAAAAGAATTCCATATAATTTATGTAGATCCTCCTACCTGGACAAGGTGAAACACAATTCTTCCTTTTTTATGTATTGTACATAATGACTTTCTTTCAAAGAATATGGAATGGAATAGTGGATAGAGAGTAAGTTTACAACAGAGAAAATCAACAAATATTACCTTAGCCAGATAAGCTTAACATTGTAATTGATAAATCATATTGGTAGCAAGACTCACTGGCTTGTGGTGAGAGTTATACTGTCTTCCCCCAAATCCTTTAATCCTGTTCAGAAATGAGAAAAACATTGGAAAAAAGAAATTAAGGGACATTCTGTGAAACACTTTACTAGTATTCTTCAAAACTACAAGATTATAAAATAAGAAAAATCTAAGAAATTGTCACAATAGAGAAGCATAAAGAACCATAATGACTTAATATAATATAGCATGCTAGATGATATCAGAAAAACTACATTAAGAAGAAATTTAGGAAATCTAAGGAAAGGATACACTTAGATAATAATAGATCGGTTCACCAGCTATGAGAAATACACAAAGGGAATATAAGATGTTAACAGCAGGGGAAATGGATGTGGAACATGTATGAAATCTCTGTTCTTTATAATTTCTATAAATCTAAACTACTCTAAAAACATGTATAAAAAATAAAACTACTTTCCTTTCGTTTAACTTATTTTAGAGTATTCAGGATATCACTATATATGGTTTTGGTTTAGTTGCTAAGTTGTATCTGACTCTTTGCGACCCTGGACTGTAGCCTGCCAAGCTTCTCTGTCCATGGAATTCTCTAGGCAAGAATGGGTTTCCATCTCCTTCTCCAGGGAATCTTCCCAACACAGGAACTGTACCTGGGTCTCCTGCATTGCAGGCAGATTCTTTACTATTCAATCCACCAGGGAAGTCCTATCACTATATAAATATATAAATATATAAATATATATATATATATATATAAAATATGTTTACCATTTCCTTATTCATGTACATAGGATATTGTTAATTATTTCCTTTTTAGTTCAATGCTGTCATATCCTTATCTCAGTATGTACTTGGGTAACCTTGTGTGTGTGTGTTAGATTTTTTAATAGTGCTTTGGTTTTGTACCTTACCTAAAAGATCATCCCCATTACAAACATGGAAAATAGATATCTAATACTGGAATTCAAGTAATTTAGTGATTTCATTGTTTTTACATTGAATTCATCCTGCCTAGAACTTACTTTTAATAGTAAGACAGGGGAAAAAGTCATTTTTTTTTTCCTGGTTGACTATCCAGTTCTTTGAAAACCATTTGTTGAGTAAAAATTCTTTTCATTCTTGCTTGAAAGGTCTTACTTATAGTATATTAAATTGTGATGTATGCATGTGTCAGTCACTCAGTCATGTCCAAAATCTTTTCAACCCCATGGGGACTATAGCCCACCACGCTCCTCTGTCCATGGGTTTCTCCAGGTAAGAACACTGGAGTGGGTAGCCACTCCCTTCTCCAGGGGATCTTTCCAACACAGGGACTGAAACCATGTCTCCTATATTGTAAGCAGATTCTTTACCATCTGAGCCACCAGGGAAGCCCACTAAATTGTGATATTTTTTACTAACTCTGAATTTCATTTGTCTTTAAACTGCACCTGCTCTGCTTCTAGCAAGGAGCCAAGTATGTAATTAACTTTATGAAACAGATGAGGCATTTTTTTAAAGAGTGAATGGAGTTGCTATCTGCAGAGACATTAAAACTTAAAAAAAAAATCCAACAAAAGATTGAAAAAAATCTTAGGGAAAACAATTTTTAAAGGGAAGCACTTGCAGGCTGAGTAACAGACACTAAAAGCTTCTGAATTTTAACAGTATTGGCCTTTTCTCTGCTTCTTCCTACAAATTAGTACTTTCAGAATTGCAGCTTATCTCCCATGCCATCACATGAGCTTTATGTTAAATAATATAAAGTCCCAAACGCTAGGAAAGGGGGCAAACATCTGATTGCTGTTGTTGCTCAGTCCCTCAGTCATGTCCGACTCTGTAATCACATGGACGGCACCATGCCAGGCTTCCCTGTTGTTCACTAACCCCCTAAGTTTGCTCAAACTCAAGACAATTGAGTTGATTTGATATATACACACAGAGATAGATAGATAGATGTATCTGTGTGTGTATACATACATATGCTGTGCTTAGTCAATCAGTTGTATCCGACTCCTGACTCTCTGGGACCCCGTGAACTATAGCCTGCCAGGCTCCTCTGTTCTTAGGGATTCTCCAGGCAAGAATACTGGAGTAGGTTGCAACATCTTCCTCATGTGTATACATGTATGTGTGTATACAAACATACATATATATGTATATATGTATATATGAATTTGTATATATATATATATGTATTGGACTTCCCTGGTGGCTCAGACGGTAAAGCGTCTGTCTACAATGCGGGAGACCCGGGTTCGATCCCTGCGTTGGGAAGATCCCTTGGAAAAGGAAATGACAATTCACTGTAGTACTATTATTGCCTGGACAATCTCATGGACAGAGGAGCCTGGCAGGCTACAATCCATGGGGTGACAAAGAGTCGGACATGACGGAGTGACTTCATAAATTGAACCTGAAATATATGCTCTGAGAACATATTTTAAGCCACCTTCATGTATTAATATTGACTTGGCCTAGTGAATTAATCATAGTAATTAGCTTTTCATCAATCATAATTTTAGTTTTATTTTTTTAATTTTTAACATCCACAATTTGAGCCTAAAACGTAACAGATTTGTGAATGTGATTAATAGTATTTTCATCTAGGTGTTTACAAATCTCTGCCACTATTTCTTAAAGAATTTCAAAGGTAACACCTGTTCAATTTCTGAAGCCAGAATTTATCTATCCTTTTGTTCTAACATAATTTTTCAAATTTATTTTAACAAAATGCAGGATGACAGAACTAATACATATAAATATTCTTACAATGCTACATTAATTATGCTTACTTATTTCATCCATCAATGCTTAGAAGTAATATACAAGAAAATATTTCTAAATATTTTTTCTTGTGTAGCATAGCAGATTAGCCACATAACTGGTAAACATGTCATATATATATATGATAATATTACACAAGAATATGCAGTACTATGTATTGATCATCATAACAACTGCATCACTCAGGGCATGCCATGATTTTTATAAAATTTAAAGGTAGAATTAATAAATATTTTCATATTGCATTATTATATTGGTTATGGCTTTTTAATGGACCAAATCTTTCTATATTTATAAACAAATCAGTTCTTCCTAAGATAGGGAAGAAAGTTATGACCAACCTAGACAGCATATTAAAAAGCAGAGACATTACTTTGTCAACAAAGGTCCGTCTAGTCAAGGCTATGGTTTTTCCAGGGGTCATGTACGGATGTGAGAGCTGGACTCTAAAGAAAGCTGAGTGCTGAAGAATTGATACTTTTGAACTGTGGTGTTGGAGAAGACTCTTGAGAGTCCCTTGGACTGCAAGGAGATTCAACCAGTTCATCCCAAAGGAGATCAGTCCTGGGTGTTCACTGGAAGGACTGACGTTCAAGCTGAAACTCCAAAACTTTGGCCACCTGATGCGGAAAGCTGACTCATTTGAATGCTGGGAAAGATTGAGGGCAGGAGGAGAAGGGGATGACAGAGGATGAGAAGGTTGGATAGCATCACCGACTTGATGGATATGGGTTTGGGTGGACTCTGGGAGTTGGTGATAGACAGGGAGGCCTGGCATGCTACGGTTCATAGGATCACAGAGTCAGACACAACTGAGCGACTAAACTGAACTGAACTAAACTAAACTGAACTGAACTGAACTGAAAATTTATCAGTGCACTTCAGTAATGTTGACATAATAATAAAAAAATAATAAAATGATATAATTCTTCAAAATATTCAGAAAAATAATCTTACATAATCCAGTAAATACATGCATCATAAAAACATAGCATATACTCAGTTTCTTTTTAAGTTGGTTTCTTCACAGAACATCGTTTTGAATAGCACTAAATTGAAAAAAAAAAAAACACGATGAAGGAATGTGTTTTCTCAAGTATCACTAGGATCATATAAGATAGAAAAATAGTATAAAATTACTACATTCAGAAAAAAGTAGCAAACATGAAGTTCGTAAAAAATAGCATCTTTCTTTACAAAAGCTCTAATAGTGAATAAGAAGAGAAAAAAAATATTTCTCAACTCTTTGTGAAATCAACTTCACCTTGATATCAAAACTAGGCAAGTTCATGACAATAAAAGTACAAAACAATCCTATTCATGAACTTAGAAGCAAAAATCCTAAATGAATAACCAATAAAACTCCATGATTTAAAGAGGCACTTACATCAAGAACAAAGGAAGCATAATTTTAAGAATTCCAGAATGACTTACTATTTGAAAATTAATCAATGCACTTCAGTAATGTTGACATAATAATAAAAAATAATAATAAAATGATATAATTCTTCAAAATATTCAGAAAAATAATCTTACATAATCCAGTACCCATTCATGGGAAATTTTTGGAAACTAGGAGTAGAAAATAACTTATAACAGGACTTAGAGCCTCAAAGTATATTACATATATATGTGAATCTAAAAATTCTAATTTATTTACATGGTATTCCATCTCCGTCAAAGTTGATATATTTTTGTTGTTGGGAATCACATTATACAATTAATTTTGTATTTGTCTTTGGCACTCTACTGGGAGACATATGTGTGTGTGTGTGTGTGTGTGTGTGTGTGTGTGTTGTGTGTGTAGTGGTAGCTTAATCACTAAGTTGTGCCCAATGCTTCAAGCCCATGGATTGTAGCCCACCAGGCTCCTCTATCCATGGGATTTCCCAGGCAAGAATGCTGGAAAGGGTTGACGTTTTCTTCTCCATGTGATCTTCTCAACCAAGGACTGAACTCACATCTTCTACATTGGCAAGTGGACTCTTTACCAACTGAACCAGCAGGGAAGCCCAGCATATATACATACATACATACATATATATATATATATATATATATATATATATATATATGAAAAGAAATATACATATATTTTTTTCTCTCAAAAATCAGCTTCTTAAACTCAGGTATATTCTAGAACCATTGCATTAGAATTTAATTGCATTAAAATTAAGGCTGAATCTTCTGACTGATATGTAACTATCAACAGTGTGGTATTTTTAAATATTAACTTGCTTGTCACAGGTTTCTCTCTCAATCCTTGCTATTTATGAGAAAAAGCAATCTTTATACAGAAAAAATAGATGCACTATGAGAATAAATATTGAAAAAAACCATATCAGTGAATCTTCCATCTTAAACAATTAATTGGTCAATTAATTTGATCATGATGGGCTAAGTTATACTGCAATAAGAAAGAGTCCACAAATCTCAGTAGTTTAACGGAACAAATTTTTTGTTGTTGTTCTACATGTCATGTGTGAGCTAAAAATGAATTCTGCTTACTCCAGTTACTCTGGAAAGAATGCTGAGGGAGCCTCCATATTGACACATGCATCTAGTGTGACTTTGGTCAAAATAAATGGAATATGCTGAATTGCACACTAGCTTTAAAGGGTCCAGCCAGAAGTGAGATAAATCACTTTTGCTCACTTTACACTGATCAAAAGACGATGTGATCACAAAGAGTTTTAAGAAGACATGGAAATGTAATCCCACCATACACTTGAAAGAGGGAAAGCTAGAAACAGCCATAATGACCAGGGTCTGTATTTCTGCAACCAAGTATTTATTCTTATTTTTCCATGCTATACAAATATCAAGTTCTGTCCAAACCCAGAAATAAGTTAAAGTCCATTAATCCTGAGTGATCTGTGGTAATCAAAAAAGCAATAAAAATAAACATTCTCTTGATAAATTAAAACAAATTGAGCATTCTCTTGATCACCTAAAATTAATTAACTAGGTAACAGGTAAACACCTGCTTTCTCACAAAAGTCTTGCATCTTTAAAAGGAAAAGACACAGCAGACATTGATATGTAACAATTCTGAAATCTACTAGGAAAATGCTTAGAATTCCTCTACCCAAAGTACAGGAGAATATTCCTTGACAATGGTCCAACTTTTTTTCCTTGGGATGAATTATCTATTTCAATTTTCCCTAAGGCTATTGTTTTAGTCACTGGAAGATTCTTTTCTCTACACTGAACATATTTAACCCACATACTGGAGGACTTTTATTGAGGAATGACCAATTTTTTAAGCCCATTTCCATATGTAAGCTTGGGATCCCAGGGATCTTTGTATCGAGGAGTTAAAGGTTTCTTTACATTAGAGATATACTTTGTTTGACAGCACAACTTTCCCAAAAACCCACTGGATTCTTATTCACGGGATTCCAGTAATATCATAAGATAATAACTATAATTTCTTCCTAGACTTAATTCTCACAATCACTACATTTCTTGGTTCCCTCCCCCTCCTCCATGCCTGTTTGTCTCAACTTAATTGGAATATTTCACAGGAGACTAACACCTTAGGCTCTGTTTCTAAAACCAGGAGTCCGAATGAAAAGAAAAAAAAAGACTGAAACAATTTAAATCCATTCAGTAGTATTAACATGTCTTTGACACTGAGAATATTTTTAAGTTTTATCTTTCACTGTTTAGGATTGAAAAGCAGTTGCCTCCCCAAACCTAAATCTTGGAATTCTGTATCTCTCTATTACTCTTTATAACTGCTAGCAAACTAGACAGTTCTTTCTTGAATTTTTCTCTCATATGTAATACTTTGCTTTGTGTAGCAAATACCAACAAATTCTTGCTAATTATTTTATTTTCTAAACTTTTAATTAAGGAATTCAAGTTCATAATATACAAGAACAGCCTTCCAAGTGATCTTCAGCTACAGTTTTAGCAAATGTTTTGCCCACTGTAGAATAGTGATCACTGTTTATTCAGACTTAAATAATAGATGCTTCACCACTCACTACTCACTGTGTAAGCCAATGCCACTACATCTTTCAGGATTTGTTTCTGTTTTTGTTTTCTGTTTTCTGTGTCTGTTTTAAAATCAGCTCACTCTTGATACCAAATTCTAAATCAATCATATTAGCCAAAGTTATATTGTACTAATTAACAACTCCAAATGATAGTGGCATCACAAAATAGTTTATTTTTCATCCTTGCTACATTATACCTGCTTATTATACCTACTTAGTGCAACCCTGTACACAACTAGTACAGTTTCTAAGATGACAAAAATATTAAATGGCCAGTCGCCACTTGAGATCTCTTCTAAGCTCCAACATAGCCCTGGCACACATCCATTTCAATTAAAATCCTGTGGCCAAAATAAGTCACATTTTAACCTAAATTAAAAATATCAAGAATGTATCATTCTATCACAAGCACTGAGTGGAAAAAAAAAACCCAGAAAATCTTGGAGGATAGTACCCCAGCTAAAAAATTTAATGCTCTCTATTATCTTTCTCTGCTGAGTTTACGTACTTATATGTACATATTCAAGTTATTTTGAATTTTTGTTCTGTATGAAAAACAATTTTAGGAAGAACATGGTAGCTACCGATCTACGGCCACTGGAAAGTATTCTCCCATCAATTTCAAAATGAGTCCAATCACAATAATCATGTGTAGGCACCTAATAAAATTATAGACCTCTAGTCCTCTCAAAATAGATTCTGACTTGGCAACCGATACCTTATCTTCATCAAATATACCAGGTGATATTCATGATCAGATAACTCTGAGAACATTTGTCTGCCGTTTAACATGTGTAAAAATACTTAGCCTTACAGAAGAGATTCTGTATTTTTACTTTGTGATTTAACTTATTATTTTTGAAATTACTTTTATAATCTTATTTTCAATTATTAGACTTAATATGTTAAACAGGTTTAGATGTACAGAAAAAATGAGCAGAAAGTACAGAGTTCCCATGTACCTCTTATGCCCCATCATTTCCCCCTCATTACTAATATCTTGCATTAGTGAAATAATTTGTTACACCAATACTGGTAAACAATTTACCCAATGTATAGATTACAATACGGTTCAGTTTCTGTGTTGTACGTTCTATGGGTTTGACAAATATTTAATGACATGCCATCTATGGGGTCACACAGAGTCGGACACAACTGAAGCGACTTAGCAGCATACAACCTTAGGATATCATACAGACTTGTTCCAGTGCTTGCAAATTTCCATTTGCTCCACCTATTCATTTCTCTCCTTTCTCTTCCTAAATCCCTGGAAACTACTCATCTTTATACTGTCTCCACAGTTCTCCCCTTTCTTGAATGACATGTAGTTGAAATAACACAGTTTGTAGCCATTTAAGATGGGCTTTCTTCCACTTGACAGTGTGCATTTAATGTTCCTCCATGTCTTTTGTGGCTTGATGACTTACACCATTTTTATTGTTGAATAATATTCCATTACACAGTTTTACCATAGTTTCTTTATTTACCCACCAATTGGAAGACATCTTGGTTGCTTCCAAGTTTGGGCACTTTTGGACAAGATTGCTATAAACATTCATTGCTGGCCTTTTAAAAGCTAAGTTTTCAGCACATTTGTGCAAATTCTAAGGAATGTGATAGCTAGATCATAAAACTATATTTAGCATTGTTAGAAAACTGCTAAGCTGTCTTAAAAAGTAGTTGTACCATTTGTATCTCTTATGATTATACAGTGGAAATGACAGATTCAAGGTTTTAGATCTGATAGAGTACCTGAAGAACTATAGACAGGGGTTAGGAACATTGTACAGGAGGCCATGACTAAAACCATCCCCAAGAAAAAAGAAGTGCAACAAGACAAAATATTTGTCTGAGGAGCCCTTAAAAATAGCTGAGAAAAGAAGAGAAGCAAAAGGCAAAAGAGAAAGGGAAAGACATAGATATAAATGTAGGGTTCCACAGAATAGCAAAGAGAGATAAGAAAGCCTTCTTAAGTGAACAATTTAAAGAAAAAAAGGAAAACAATATAAAGGGAAAGACTGAAGACTGCTCCAAGAAAATTAGAGATACCAAGGGAATATTTCATGAAAAGATGGATACAATAAAGGACAGAAATGGTAGGAACCAAGAGAGGCAGAAGAGATTAAGAAGAGGTGATAAGAATACATAGAAGAACTGTACAAAAAAGTCTTAATTACCTAGATAACCATGATGGTGTGGTCACTCACCTCAAGCCAGATATCCTTAAGTGTGAAGTCAAGTGGGCCTTAGGAAACATTATTACAAACAAAGCTAGTGTAGGTGATAGCATTTCAGTTGAGCTATTTCAAATCCTGAAAGATGATGCTGTTAGAGTGCTGTACTCAATATGCCAGCAAACTTGGAAAACTCATCTGTGGCCAAAGGACTGGAAAAGGTCAGTTTTCATTCCAATCCCAAAGAAAGGCAATGCCAAAGATATTCAAACTACCACACAATTGTGCTTACTTCACATGGAAGGCTGCAGTCCATGGGATCACTAAGGGTTGGATACGACTGAGCGACTTCACTTTCACTTTTCACTTTCATGCATTGGAGAAGGAAATGGCAACCCACTCCAGTGTTCTTGCCTGGAGAATCCCAGGGACAGGGGAGCCTGGTGGGCTGCCGTCTATGGGGTTGCACAGAGTCAGACACGACTGAAGCGACAGCAGCAGCAGCACATGCTAGTAAGGTAATGCTTAAAATCCTTCAAACTAGGCTTCAATAGTACATGAACCAAGAACTTCCAGTTGTACAAGCTAGATTTAGAAAAGGCCGAGGAACCAGAGGTCAAATTGCCAATGTCTGTTGGATCACAGGAAAAACATGAGAATTCCAGAAAAACATCTACTTCTGCTTCAGTGACTATGCTAAAGCCTTTGCGTGGATCACAACAGATCGCAGAAAATTTTTAGAGATGGGAATACCAGACCACCTTACTTGCCTCCTGAGAAACCTGTATGCAGGTCAAGTAACAACAGTTATAACCAGACATGGAATAATTGGCTTTTTCAAAACTGAGAAAGGAGTACATCAAGGCTGTATCTTCTCACCCTGCTTATTTAACGTATAAGCAGAGTACCTCAAGCGAAATGGGTAGCTGGCTGAATCACAAGCTGGGATAAAGATTTCCAGGAGAAAAATGAAAAACTTTGATAATGAAATGACACAACACTAATGGCAGAAAGTAAAGAGGAACTAAAGAGTTTCTTGATGAAGGTGAGAGAAGAGAGTGAAAAAGCTGGTTTAAATCTCAACATTAAAAAAAATTAAGATCATGGCATCCAGTCCCATTACTTCATGGCAAATAGATGGGAAAATAATGGAAACAGCGGCAGATTTTATTTTCTTCAGCTCCAAAATCACTGCAGACAGGGACTGCAGTCATGATATTAAAAGATGCTTGCTCCTTGGAAGGAAAGCTATGACAAACTGAGACAGCATATTAAAAACAGAGACGTCACTTTGCTGACAAATGCCCATATAGTCAAAACTATCATCTTTCCAGTAGTCATGTATAGATGTGAGAGTTGGACCATAGAGAAGACTGAGAGCCAAAGAATTGATGCTTTCCAACTGTAGTACTGGAGAAGACTCTTGAGAGACTTTTGGACAGCAAGGAGATCAAACCAGTCAATTCTAAAGAAAGTCAATCTCAAATATTCATTGGAAGGAGTGACACTAAAGCTGAAGCTGCACCACTTTGACCACCTGATATGAAGAGCCAACTCATTGGAAAAGACCCTGATGCTGGGAAAGATTGAAGGCAGGAGGAGAATTGGGTGGCAGAAGATGAGATGGTTGGATGGCATCACTGAAACAATGGACATGAGTTTGAGCAAACTCCAGGAGACGGTGAAGGACAGGGAATACTGTTGTGCTGCAATCCATGGGGTAGCAAAGAGTCGGACAGGACTGAGCAACTAAACAACAACAATATTACTTTGCACTTCTAGAACAATGGAAAATATTAGTTTCAATATGGCACACTAATTTCTAAAAGAATAATGATAATATTACAGTACTGAGCCTCTGTTTTGTACTTAACAGTTTCATCTCAATAATGATAACATGGTTGTTGTCATCATTATCATTGTTGCTGCTCCTGTTGCTATTGTGATCTGGGTGGTTTGCTTCTCTAGACTTCAATCACAATCATCTATCCTAAGCGAATCACATTTTTGTTCAAATATCAAATATTCTTCCATGAAACTGATGTGAATTAGGGTACACTTACTCTATACAAACTTAAGAGAAGCTATTTCAGTCTATGATTGGGAACAGTTGACGGTGATACCTTACCGGATATAAACAATGATGCATCTTGTTCCAGTAGTCAGGAATTATGGTACCATGGTAAAAGACAGCCTACAACAAGGATGGCAAGTCATGAAAAACTCAGAGAAATGAAGCTTGAATATTAACTAAATCATGCAATTAACCTGCAACATTTGAGCTTCCAGTAATATAATAAATTTCCATAATTTGTGCTGGCTTTTCTACTTGCATATGAAAGCAAGTTAGTTGATAAATATATGAAAGAAATATCCTTATATTCTAAAACTACATGGATGTCATTCAGTAGAGTAATTAAATAAGTTTTGAAAAATAATGAGTCATTATTAAGTATAAGCAAAAATAATTGAGGTAGGGTCATATACTATTGCAGAAAACCGTGGACAGAAGAAAAAATACCTTTACTATTAAAATCTATAAGATACTAATTCTTTTAGTAAATAATCGAATTTAGTTTTCAAATTTTATTTATGCTTTTCTTATTTGGTTAATAAAGTAAAATTGGTCTGTAAATATTTCTATATTTTTTATTACTCAATTTGTCTTTTTTGTTTCGTTAATAGCTATTTTGTTTACATAAAATGAACAGACAATTGTATATCACTTTACCATATTTTGGAGGATGCTTAATTCTCAATTTAAACAAAATTCTAGTACACGTTCCTTTAGAATTTGAAAGAACTTTGACTAAAACCACAGTGCCCTGAAAGTTTTACCTGGAGGAAGAAAATGATAAAATTTGTTAATAAAATTTTCCCAAGTAATATTCATCTAACGCCTTATCCTTTGTGGTCATTTGGTTAAAATAGGTTTGCCGCTGCTACTGCTGCCATTTCCTTCTCCAATGCATGAAAGTGAAAAGTGAAAGTGAAGTCGCTCAGTCATGTCCGACTCTTAGCGACTCCATGGGCTGCAGCCCACCGGGCTCCTCCATCTATGGGATTTTCCAAGGAAGAGTACTGGAGTGGGGTGCTATTGCCTTCTCTGTAAAATAGGTTTATTGAGCCTCTATTTCACAGCATTCTGGATCTCAACAAAAATTGACAATAACCTAAGAACCTATCAGGTTGATTTATTTTAATGTCTGACTTCTATAGGTTTATTATTTTAATTTTTAATTGAATAAATTCAAGATATTTTCTTTAATAATGAGTCACAAGTATTTAGATACAATTTTGGTGTCAAAATTCTTTCTTTTTTCCCATTTTAAAACATGCTAAAGTTTTTCATTGTGAATTCCCTGTGGGAAAAAAGTTCTTAGAGAGTTTTAAATGCTAATTTTATAAATATCTTAAGGAAATTATATGTTTCTTCTACTATTTTAATTCTATTTAACATCATATGGGCAGTTAAGTTTAGATATAGATTGTGCAAATCCTCAGTCGAACAGAAACATATTTACTGTTGTTCAATTAGAAAAAGCAATTCAGTTCAATTCAGTTGCTCAGTAGTGTCCAACTCTTTGCCACCCCATGAACCGCAGCACACCAGGCCTCCCTGTCCATCACCAACTCCTGGAGTCCACCCAAACTCATGCCCATTGTGTCTGTGATACCATCCAACCATCTCATCCTCCGTCATCCCCTTCTCATGCCCTCAATCTTTCCCAGCGTCAGGGTCTTTTCAAATGAGTCAGCTCTCTACATCAGGTGGCCAAAGTATTGGAGATTCAGCTTCAACATCAGTCCTTCCAATGAACAGTCCTTCCTGGACTGATCTCCTTTAGGATGGACTGGTTGGATCTCCTTGCAGTCCAAGGGACTCTCAAGAGTCTTCTCCAACACCACAGTTCAAAAGCATCAGTTCTTCTGTGCTTAGCTTTCTTTATAGTCCGACTCTCACATCCATACGTGACTACTGGAAAAACCATAGCCTTGAGTAGATGGACCTTTACTGGCAAAGTAATGTCTCTGCTTTTTAATATGCTGTCTAGGTTGGTCATAACCTTCCTTCCAAGGAGTAAGCATCTTTTAATTTCATGGCTACAATCACCATCCACAGTGATTTTGGAGACCAGAAAAATAAAGTCAGCCAGTTTCCACTGTTTCCCCATCTATTTGCCATTAATACCTGCCTAATGATGTTACATAGTTTATTTTATATTTAGATATTTCAAAATAGAGGATGCCCATAAGGAATTCTACATACTAAGGAAAACAATCATTTTGAAAATTCCGTTAAGAATTGATTGAAATGCTATTGACCTAAGAAAACATTCATCCATAAATAACTCAAAGAAAGGAAGATTTGCTATTTTCATGTCTGAAAATTAAGCTTTGGTCTACAGCTAAATTAATGTCCTCTGAGAACACCTTCTCTTAACTTTCTAAAAATTATTTCTGAGGAATAAATTGTAGCACCAAGGGTCATTATTTTTATAATGACAGAAAAAAAGAGTACTTTTTATTATCTTCATTGGAGACAATTTTATCAAATATCATGTATACCTGGATTCTAGAGATAATGTAAATTCTGTGCATATTTGTAATTCAGGAATATAGCAAAATATTTAAAATGTTCATCATTTTACTCAGTTGAATTTGAATACAATAAAGTCAGAATAATGGAAGTAGCATGAGGACAGGAAAAGGAAAGGAAGAAACACTGACATTTTGTACAGCAAAAGCTGGTCTTAGTAAGATGGAATAGTCAAGACAGCACAATTACAGTATGTTACCAAATATGCAATCATTCATTCATCTCCTTTCATTTATCTATTAATTCAACACTTAAATAATGAGCATGTACTATGTGGTGGTCATTGTAATGACCATCACATATGTAATGATAAGTCAAAAAAAGAAAAAAGACAAAAAGACACAGTGCTTTCATGGAGATTATAGTATTGGAAATGTCCAAAAGTTAACAAAATTCTCCGTATAAATGTGAGCCATGAAAGTGTTATATGTGTTGTAAAGGAGCAATATTATGCTTTGAGAACTTATTTAATCTTGTTGGAAAAACAGAGAATAATTCCTGAGTAATTAAATTATTAATTCCTAACATTATATGCAATGTTTATTATAGATCATAAATTCTTCTAGTCATTAGGATGAATTATCCATATCTTATGTTGCCTTTACAACAACCATAAGAGCTATATACTTTTTTATGTTTAATTTTTGATATACAATTTTAAATGCTGTCTTTGCCCTGAAGATAAATGGTTCATAAAGAAATTATATGTGGCCTTAAAGGGAGTGAAGGAGGCTAATACACACTGGCACACAAAAAAGATCTTGCCCTACCACAAAATTTTCTGACTTAAAGCAATTGAGCTATATACTTTTACCATCTTCCTTTTATTAGTACCTGTGAAGACTTAAGTCTCAGGCAGATTAAATAACTTGCTGAAGGTTGCACAACTGGTGAATGATACAGCCAGGAGTAAGATCCATGAATACTAGTGCTAGAGCCTGCAATTTTAACCCCTGTAATGCACTCCAGTGAGAACCTAAGTATTATATCAGGAGGTGGCGTTTATTAGCAAGCCTCATCATGTAGACCAAGCAGCAGTCATCAAGAGAACAGTAAAAATAATTCAGAAAAGAAGAATAATTATAATAATTATAACTCAAATATGCAGCAACCTCATGAATTAGGCAGAGAAGGCAATGGCACCCCACTCCAGTACTCTTCCCTGGAAAATCCCATGGACGGAGGAGCCTGGTAGGCTGCAGTCCATGGGGTCGCTGAGGGTTGGACACGACTGAGCGAGTTCACTTTCACTTTTCACTTTCATGCATTGGAGAAGGAAATGGCAACCCACTCCAGTGTTCTTGCCTGGAGAATCCCAGGGACAGGGGAGCCTGGTGGGCTGCCGTCTCTGGGGTAACACAGAGTCTGACATGACTGAAGTGACTTAGCAGCAGCAGCAGCAGTATGAATTAGGAAAGGCAGCATATAAAGAATATATACATACATATATTTATAGAAAAAACTAGGCTTGAATCTACCTGATGAAAACAATCAGTAGTTTTCTTATATCAGTTTGCATAGGAGTCAACATAAACTCAAATCACAGAATGAAGATCAATCGTATAACAGAAAGAACACTACCCTATGACAGAACACTTTGTGTCTACTCCTAACCTTACCACATAAAACTGAAGGGTCTTAAAGAGGTCATTTTCTTCAAACTTTATCTTTTTAAAAATTGTAACGGAAATTGAACCACGTTTTTTCAATTCATAGATACGCAGTCTTTCCCCCCACATAATTCTGAAATTGAATTTTTGAAGTTAACACATGCACTTATATTTGCTTCTGTTTTGTAAATATCTATTGTTAAATCTAAATCTTAAAGTAATTTTCCATTTATTTCTTCAACAAAAATTTATAAATCCTTATTAAAGATAGTAGAAGCAGTGAAAACATAGAGAAGGGAAAAATTTTGGAGCTTATTTTCAAAAGCAGGTGACAAAATTAGCGATTAAAATTGTGAAGTGAAAGTCACTTAGTAGTGTCTGACTCTGCAACCCCGTGAAGTATACAATCAATGGGATTCTCTAGGCCAGAATACTGGAGTGGGTAACGTTTCCCTTCTCCAGGGTATCTTCCCAAGCCAGGTATCGAACCCAGGCATTGTAGGCAGATATTTTAACCCTGGGCCACAAGGGAAACCTAAGAATACTATAGTGGGCAGCCTACCCCTTATCCAGCAGATCTTCCCACCAGGGATGGAACTGCGGTCTCCTGCATTTCAGGCAGATTCTTTACCAACTGAGCTATCAGGTAAGCCAAACAAAACTGTATACAAATATAATTTAACTTAATAATTGAATATGAAACTTACAGAAGCCATTATCAAATAACTCTGGTATAGGTAAAAATTATTGTTGTTGTTGAATCACTGTTATGTCTGACTCTTCTGTGACTTCATGGACTCCTCTGTCCATGGGATTTTCCAGGCAAGAATACCAGAGTGGTTTGCCATTTCCTTCTCCAAGGGATCTTCCTGATTCACCCATGGATCAATCTTGAACCCATGTCTCCTGGATGTGTTTCCAACATTGCAGGCAGGTTGTTTGCCACTAACCCACCAGGGCATCCACCCCGTCAGCTGCCTTCACCCAATTCCTGAACAGCTCTTTTAAATATATCAATGGGATGTCTGCATTTATAAAGGAATATATAAATATTCTTAATAGAAATATAAATTACGGGATAAATACTCTGCTAACAGGTTTCACTTTTTTTTTTTTAACTTAACAGGTTTCACTTTCTGAAAGCCACACACTGAAGAAAAATTACATTAAAAAAACAAATTCCTATATTTTTCACAATCTTCTGCTGGATATTTACCATATTTATATGATAAATATTCAGTAAGCTACTCTATTGTATTGGAGTTTCTACAGAAGCAAAGCTAATTGATATTATAAATCCTATTTAAAAGTCTGATTTTCCTTAAGAAAAACAATTTCAATATCTTTTGTACAAACTCATTTTTTTCAGTAAATATATTTGAGACAAATTTGTACTTCTAGTATTTTCTATTTCTTTCCTTCACTGAAAACGTATCACTTCATTCTATCAAGGGGATCAAAATTAGGTATTAAGTGAATGAAACATCCAGTATCTCAGTAATCTCAAGTAAATGAAATATTTTCTAGGGCTTATACAGTATTTCTCGTAACCATTCATTACAAAATAATGTTTTACAAATTCTCTTCTCTTTACTTCTCAAAATTTCCCTTTATTCATTTTTTAGAAGTCCTTGTCCTGTTTTTCACTGGAAAATTCAACTATTTTTCAGGTGTTAGCTTATATATTAACTCGTAAAAATCCATGCAGATTTTTCTCTTTTATAGTATACCAATGCTTTCCTTTATGAATGAAACACATTTTAAAGTACTGTTTGAGTTTTCAACTATTCAGTTTGCACTTCTCTACCAATTATATGCTTGTGACCTCAATGACCATGTGTGCTTTGTCCACCCTTATCTACCAAGGGCCTATTGCAATGCTTTGTACAGGATACAAAAGATGTTTTATATAAATGGATGAGCACCGAGGGGGTCGAGACAATGGGAGAAGACCTACCCTTCATTTGTTACTTTCTTTTGCATAGGAAATGCTCAGATTATTTGTCACTTACTTAAGTTCCAATATTTACACCTATTTGTGCCAGTGCTTAGTTCTTCCAGTTACAAAAGAAAAAGATGCCTGTGTTTGACAGAACAATTTGTTATGACTCTATTTCCTCCAGCAGTCTCATGGTGCAAATACAAAATACAGCAGAGATTGAAGATCAATTTTTATCTTCTTAATCTACAGTTTTCCTGTCCTTGTGGATTAATTTTAGTGCCCAAAATTTAGATAAATATGTCTACTGAGATTTTCCTCCCTCCAATTTTGCTTTATCTAATTTTATGAGCTCAAGAGACTTCACTGTGCTTAATTAATTTCAATGGTCAAATTTCTAATCTTTCCAGTTTCCCTAAGTAGGTCTTTAAGGGAATCATTTTAATAAGCAGCAGATAATTTTTTCCTTGCTCCAGTATATCCTTCTATGCCTACGAAAAGATGCAGTAAATGTTTGAAAAAAATAACATGAGTACTAATCAAGAATATTATTCATGTCTGATGAGTTCACATGCAATTTAATCATTATTCTATTTTACTGTGTCTAAGCTTGTATTACCACCTCCACCACCCAGAAAACAAAAACAAACAAACAAACAAACAGACAAAAGGTCTATAACAAGGGAACTGGAGTCAGAGAACTAAAAAGAGTGAGGTACATAGAAAAAAAGCCAATCCAAAAGTAATTTTTGAACTAGTTACCACTCTGAAATACAAGGGGTTGATCTTTCTATAGACTATAGACACAGCATAGAATATACACTGGGATAGACTAGAATACAATAGAAAAGAACAGAATAGAATAGAGCAGATAGAATACACTTGAGAAATTTCTGCCTGAAACACGGAAGACAGGAGTTTTATGTCCATCATACCCTGACCCTTATCAGTTAAGTGTGGGTTAGGCCATGCACGGTGTCAGCACAGCCAAGCAAGCTTGGCAGACTCCCCACGCACAGTATAGAAGCCCTGAGAAAGAAAGCAAGATCAAGTTGAGGTGCTGAGGGTACTGCTTACCCTTGCATGTAGCTGGATGCCATAGGAATAGCCAAGGATCAAAGAGGATCTCAGATATTGAGATATGTGATGTGAAATTCCAGTCCACATTGTGACTACAAGAGTAATATTTTTTTTTTCTTTAAACGTTCTTTCTTTATTGGCTGTGCTAGGCCTTCGTTGTTGTACAGGCTTTTGTCTAGTTGTGGCCAGCAGGGGCTACTCTCTAGCTGTGGTGTGCAGTTTTTTCACTGCGGTGACTTCTCTTATTGCTGAGCACAGGCTCAAGGGCATGAGCGCTTGAGTAGGTGCAGTGCAAGGTTCTCTATAGTTGTTTTCTTGGAGTCTAGAGCACAGGCTAAATAGTTGTGGCACAAGGGCTTAGTTGCTCCACAGCATGTGGGATCTTCCCAGACCAGGTATTGAACCCAGGTTTCCTAAAGTATCAGGTAGATTCTTTACCACTTAGCCACTAGGGAAAACTGTAATACATTTTAATTGTAGTTCATTATTAAGCTATAAAAATAATTAAAAGAGATAAGAAGGAAAATAAAAAGCACTGATGATACCACCAGTCAGATAAATAACATCTGTAACTGGAACATTCCACAGAATATCTGAGAATATCTGATCAATATTCTTCAAAACCACTAAAGTTGTGGGGAAACAAACAAACAAACAAAAAAGCCAAAACAAAACCTTAGAAATTGTCATGGATCAAAGAAGACAAAGGAGAAACAATGACTAAATGCAATGTGATTTCCTGGATTGGATCTTGGAAAAGAAAAGGACATTAGTAAAAAAAAAAAAAACAAAAACAAAAAAAAACAAAACTGGTAAAATTCAAATAAAATCTGTAGTCTAGTTAACAATAATATATCAATATTACTTTCTTGTGTGTATGTTCAGTCACTAAGTTGTGTCCAACACTGAGACCCCATGGACTACAGCATGCCAGGCTTCCCTGTCCACTATCTCCCTGAATTTGCTCAAATTCATGTCCATTGGGTCAGTGATGTTATCTAATCATTTCATCCTCTGTTGCATTCTTCTCCTTTTGCCTTCAGTCTTCCTCAGCTTCAGGGTTACTTTCTTAGTTTCAACAAATATATCACAATTATGTCAGAAGTTAATATTAGGGAACCTGATGAAGAGGATATGGAAACTCTTTGACCATTTTTGCAAGGTCCCTCTAAATATAAAATTGTTGCTGTCTCAGTCCAGTTGGGTTCCTATGACAAAAAAAGCACAGACTTGGTGAGCTTATAACAACAGAAATTTATTCCTCACAACTCTGGAGGCTGAAAAATCCAAGATCAGAGTGCAAACATGGTCATGTTCTATGTCTGGTGAGTACTAGCTTCCTGGTTCATAATTAACTTTCTTCTAGCTATAACCTCACATGACCAAAGCAACAAGGGAGTTTTTACTGTTCTCTTTCATAAGGGCACTAACTCTATTCATGAAGATTCTACTTTACTGACCTAACATCTCCCGAGGTGCCACCTCCTAATACTATCTCTTTGAGCACTAGATTTCAACGTATAAATTTTGGAGGAATACAAGCATTCAGTTTGAATACAAGTCTGAAGGACTTTCCTGGTGGCTCAGATGGTAAAGTGCCTGCCTACAATGCAGGTGACCCAAGTTCAATCCCTGGATCAAAAAAGAAGGAAATGGCAACCCACTCCAGTATCTTGCCTGGAAAATCCCATGGAAGGAGGAGTCTGGCAGGGTACAGTCCATGGGGTAGCAAAGAGTCCGATACGACTAAGCGACTTCAATTTCCTTTCTTTTTACAAGCATTCAGGTCATAGCGATTCTGAATAAAAATTTATCTAAAGAATCAGATATGCACATGGCATGTTTCTTTTGCATCACTTTTACAAATATATACTAATACAGAAAGTATTTTGCATAGGGTTTCCCTGGTGGCTCCGTGGTAAAGAATCCACCTACCAATGCAAGAAACATGGGTTTAATCCCTGGGCTTCCCTTGTAGCTCAGTTGGTAAAGAGTCCTCCTATAATGCAGGAGACCTGGGTTAGATTCCTGGTTGGAAAGATCCCCTGGAGAAGGAAATGACAACCAACTCCAGTATTCTTGCCTGGAGAAACACATGGATGGTAGTCTGCCAGTCTCCTCTATCCATGGGATCGCAAGAGTCAGACACGACTTAGCGACTAAACCACCACCACTACCACCACCAGGAAGATCCTACATGACTCAAAGCAACTAAGCCCATGTGCGGAAATGAACAAGATGGTGCCAGTCAGGCTATCTTGCCCTCTAACACCATCTTCTATAAACAATGACTTTGCATGGTTATGTAATAGCTGAAATCGCTTATAGCACGGTGCATGCAACCTCACAAGGTACTCACTTGGTTGCGGGCTACTCTGTGTGGTGTGCCTGTATGAGCTTCATCACTAAAGTTCTGGCTGCTGCTGCATTGGGGCTACATTGGAACAATATCATGGTTACGTTATGTGAGGTTATGTTATGAATGGTTGTTATGTTATGACTGCTGCTACAGCTGCTGCATTAACCAGGAGAGAGGCTGTGTTATGGCTGCCATGCCAGCCAGGAGAGAATAAATGTGTCTGCAGTTCCTATGCTCCTCGAATTTCCTTCCACCTCTTAGCTCACACCTTGCCTACCATGGGTTCAGCAAACAGTGTGCACAGTGAGATACATTGAGACAACTGGCTCTGTGAGCAGGATCAGCAAGACAGCACATGTGCCACCACTATAGAACCTATGATCCAGAGTTTGGAAACTGCAGCTACTGAGCCCATATTCTGCAGCTACTGAAGCCCACATGCCCTAGAATCTGTGCTCCACAACAAGGGAAGCCACTCCAATGAGAAGCCCAATCACTGCAATGAAGAGTAGCCTCCACTCGATGCAACAACAGGAGAGCAGGTACAACAATGAAAACCCAGCAGAGTTAAAAATAAAAGGAAATAAATTTATTAAACAATTAATTTTAAAATTTGCATATGTATTTACTAATCATTCAGTTCAGTTCAGTTCAATTCAGTCACTCAGTCGTGTCCGACCCTTTGCGACTCTTTGATATGCAGCACACCAGGCCTCCCTGTCCATCACCAACTCCTGGAGTTCACCCAAATTCATGTCCATCGAGTCAACGATACCATCTAGCCATCTCATCCTCTGTCGTCCCCTTCTCATCCTGCCCCCAATCCCTCCCAGCATTAGAGTCTTTTCCAATGAGTCAACTCTTAGCATGAGGTGGCCAAAATATTGGAGTTTCAGCTTTAGCATCACTCCTTCCAATGAACACCCAGGGCTGATCTTTAGAATGGACTGGTTGGATCTCCTTGCAGTCCAAGGGACTCTCAAGAGTCTTCTCCAACACCACAATTCAAAAGCATCAATTCTTCGGTGCTCAGCTTTCTTCACAGTCTAACTCTCACATCCATACATGACCACTGGAAAAACCATATTCTTGACTAGATGGACCTTTGCTGGTAAAGCAATGTCTCTGCTTTAGAATATGCTATCTAGGTTGGTCATAACTTTGCTTCCAAGGAGTAAACGTCTTTTAATTTCATGGCTACAGTCACCAACTGCAGTGATATTGGAGCTCAAAAAATAAAGTTTGACACTGTTTCCACTGTTTGCCCATCTATTTCCCATGACTAGATGCCATGATCTTCGTTTTCTGAATGTTGAGCTTTAAGCCAACTTTTTCACTCTCCATTTTCACTTTCATCAAGAGGCTTTTTAGTTCCTCTTCACTTTCTGCCATAAGGGTGGTGTCATCTGAATATCTGAGCTTATTGATATTCTCCTGGAAATCTTGATTCCAGCTTGTTCTTCTTCCAGCCCAGCATTTCTCATGATGTACTGTGCATATAAGTTAAATAAGCAAGGTGATAATACACAGCCTTGACATACTGCTTTTCCTATTTGGAATCAGTCTGTTGTTCCATGTCCAGTTCTAACTGTTGCTTCCTGAACTGCATATAGATTTGTCAAGAGGCAGGTCTGGTGGTCTGGTGTTCCCATCTCTTTAAGAATTTTCCACGGTTTATTGTGATCCACACAGTCAAAGACATTGGCATAGTCAATAAAGCAGAAACAGATGTTTTTCTGGAACTCTCTTCCTATTTCCATGATCCAGCGGATGTTGGCATTTTGATCTCTGGTTCCTCTGCCTTTTCTAAAACCAGCTTGAACATCTGGAATTTCACGGTTCACGTATTGCTAAAGCCTGGCTTGGAGGATTTTTAGCATTTCTTTACTAGCATGTGAGATGAGTGCAATTGTGTGGTAGTTTGAGCATTCTTCGGTATTGCCTTTCTGTGGGATTGGAATGAAAACTGACCTTTTCCAGTCCTGTGGCCACTGCTGAGTTTTCCAAATTTGCTGGCATATTGAGTACAGCACTTTCACAGCATCATCTTTCAGGATTTGAAATAGCTCAACTGGAATTCCATCACCTCCACTAGCTTTGTTCGTAGTGATGCTTTCTAAAGCCCACTTGACTTCACATTCCAGGATGTCTGGCTCTAGGTGAGTGATCACACTATCGTGATTATCTGGGTCATGAAGATCTTTTTGTACAGTTCTTCTGTGTATTCTTGCCACCTCTTCTTAATATCTTCTGCTTCTGTTAGGTCCATACCATTTCTATCCTTTATTGAGCCCATCTTTGCATGAAATGTTCCCTTGGTATCTCTAATTTTCTTGAAGAGATCTCTAGTCATTCCTATTCTGTTGTTTTCCTCTATTTCTTTGCATTGATCGCTGAGGAAGGCTTTCTTATCTCTCCTTGCTATTCTTTGGAACTCTGCATTCAGATGCTTATATCTTTCCTTTTCTCCTTTGCTTTGCACTTCTCTTCTTTTCACAGCTATTTGTAAGGCCTCCCCAGACAGCCATTTTGCTTTTTTGCATTTCTTTTCCATGGGAATGGTCTTGATACCTGTCTCCTGTACAGTGTCACAAACCTCTGTCCATAGTTCATCAGGCACTCTATCAGATCTTGTCCCTTAAATCTATTTCTCACTTCCACTATATAAACATAAGGAATTTGATTTCAGTTCAATTCAGTTCAGTTCAGTCGCTCAGTCATGTCCGACTCTTTGCGACCCTGTGAATAGCATCACGCCAGGCCTCCCTGTCCATCACCAACTCCCAGAGTTCACTCAGACCCACGTGCATCGAGTCAGTGATGCCATCCAGCCATCTCATCTTCTGTCATCCTCTTTTCCTCCTGCCCCCAATCCCTCCCAGAATCAGAGTCTTTTCCAATGAGTCAACTCTTTGCATCAGGTGGCCAAAGTACTGGACTTTAGCATCATTCCTTCCAAAGAACACCCAGGGATGATCTCCTTCAGAATGGACTGGTTGGATCTCCTTGCAGTCCAAGGCACTCTCAAGAGTCTTCTCCAACACCATGGTTCAAAAGCATCAGTTCTTCAGCACTCAGCTTTCTTCACAGTCCAACTCTCACATCCATACATGACCATGGAAAAACCATAGCCTTGACTAGATGGACTTTTGTTGGCAAAGTAATGTCTCCACTCTTGATTTAGGTCAGACCTGAATGGTCTAGTGGTTTTCCCTACTTTCTTCAGTTTAAGTCTGAATTTGGCAATAAGGCGTTCATGATCTCAGCCACAGTCAGCTCCTGGTCTTTGTTTTTGCTGACTGTATAGAGCTTCTCCATCTTTGGCTGCAAAGAATATAATCAGTCTGATTTCAGTGTTGCCCATCTCGTGATGTCCATGTGTAGAGTCTTCTCTTGTGTTGTTGGAAGGGGGTGTTTACTATGACCAGTGTATTCTCTTGGCAAAACTCTATTAGGCTTTGTCCTGCTTCATTCCGTATTCCAAGGCCAAATTTTCCTGTTACCCCAGGTGTTTCTTGACTTCCTACTTTTGTGTTCTAGTCCCCTATAATGAAAAGGACATCTTTTGGGGTGTTAGTTCTAAAAGGTCTTATAAGTCTGCATAGAACCATTCAACTTCAGCTTCTTCAGTGTTACTGGTTGGGGCATAGACTTGGAATACTGTGATATTGAATGGTTTGCCTTGGAAATGAATAGAGATTATATTAATCATTAACCTGGTATAAATATAGATACATGAATGTAAGCATACACAATTGTAAACATACACTCATATATGTGTGTGTCTATTTGTCTTTCTGACCTGTTTAGAATTTTATGGTGATAAAGAATTGGTAAAAATTAACAACGGATTTTTAGACAAATTAAAAGAGAAAAGCTAAATTTAAAATGGTTTCTTTGGCATGATTAAAATTTATTCTTCTATTTTAGACCTAGATTAGCCCTCTCTTTCAATGAAATAAATATTTGGCATTTAGACCACAGGGTTCTGATTTCATTTCATTAAACTTCATATATTTATCCTAAAAATCTCAAGTGCTTTTGAAGGGAATGCCTAGAGCTTGAGTAGGTCATCAACTCAGTCAACCAGATCATCACAGCTGACACCCAGCTAGTGCTGGCTGTGTCAAACACTCCTTCTAGGAGGTTTATATGTACTAATTCATTTAACCCTCATGAGAACTATGTAAAGCAGTTGCCAATGAGAAATTTGAAGAATAAAAATGTGCTCAATGTTATACAGCTAATAAGTGGTTGGTCTAGGATATGAAACAAACTAACCTGGCTCCCAAACTCAGTTAACAATGACTCACCCACAAAAGTAGATTCCTATGTCAATTGTAAACAAAGTCACTACTTTATCAGGAACAATTAAAATAGTCCCTAGAAAATTCTGAATTTTTGCTCAAGAATATAACTAGGCAATTTGATAGTTGTTGTTGTTGTTCATGCTCAGTTGTGTCCAACTCCATGTGACCCCAAGTACTATCCCATGCCAGGCTTCCCTGTTCTTCACTATCTCCTGGAGTCTGCTCAAACCTATATCCATTGAGTCGATGATGCCACTCAACCATCTCATCCTCTGTTGCCCCATTCTCTTCCTGACCTCAATCTTTCCCAACATCAAATGTGATAGTAGTTAAAACCTAATAAAAAGTCCACCTCAAGTGTATGAACAATCAGAGGAGTCACTGATATTTTTAAAACATGTTTGTAACACTGAAAGGCACAATTTTTTCCTTTACTTTTTGCTTATCATTATGTATTTTGCATATTGGAACATAGTCCCAAGGAGATGACTCTTTCTAAAGAGAAATTTAGCTGAGATTAATTAAATAACTAGTTTGGTAATAAACCCCTCATTAATATATTAAAAATATCAAATGGATCATAGACTCATAATGGGTTAATCAGAAAGGATTCAGATTCAAATTTTTATCTTTTCTGGATATATGCCCAGGAGTGGGATTGCCATATCAAATGTTAGCTCTACTTTTAGTTTTTTAAGAAACCTCCTTACTGTTTTCCATAGCAGTTATACCAATTATATTCCCCCAACAGTATAGGAGGGTTCCCTTTTTTTTACACCCTGTTGAACATTTATTATTTGTAGACGTTTTAATGATAGCCATTCTGACTGGTGTGAAGTCATATTTCATTGTAGTTTTGATTTGCATTTCTCTAATAATTAGCTATTTTAAGTATCCTTTCAAATGCCTCTTAGACATCTGTATGTCTTCTCTGAAGAAATGTCAATTTAGATGTTCTGTCAATTTTTAATTGGGCTTTTTTTTTTATATATTGAGCTATATAAGCTGCTTGGATATTTTGGAAATTAATGACTTGTCAGTCACATCACCTGTAAATATTTTCTCCCAGCATTTGGTTGGCTTTTTCTTTTGTTTATTGTTTCCTTTCTGTGAAAAAGTTTTTAAGTTTGATTAGATCTCATTTGTTTATTTTTTATTTTATTTCTTTTGCTTTGGGAGACTAACCTAAGTAAAAACATTGCTATGATTTATGTCAGAGAATGTTTTGCCTATGTTCTCTTTCAGGAGTTTTATGGCGTCATTTTGACTTTTTTTTGTGTGTGTGTACAGTGTGAGGAAATGTTATAACTTCATTGACTTGCATGAAGTTGTCCAGTTGTACAAATACCATTTGCTGAAGATACTGTCTTTTCTCCACTGTATATTCTTGCCTCATCTATCAAAAATTAAATAATCTTAGGTGTGCAGGTTTATTTTAGGGCTCTCTATTCTGTTCCATTGATCTGTGTGTCTGCTTTTTGTGCCAATACTAAGCTGTTTTGATTACTGTAGCTTTGTGGTATTGTCTCCAGCTTTGTTCTTTTTCTTCAGAATTTCTTTGGCAATTTGAAGTCACTTGTGGGTCCATATAAATTGTAGGATTGTTCTAGTTCTATGAAAAAATGGCATAAATAATTTGATAGGGATTGGGTTAAATCTCCAGTTTGCTTTGGGTAGTATGGCCATTTTAATCAAATTAATTCTTCCAAAACAAGAGGATGGGACATGTTTCCATTTCTTTGAATCATCTTCAATTTTCTTTATCAATGTTTTTTTCCTCACAGCATATAGGTCTTCCACTCCTTGGCTAGGATTTATTCCTGGTTATTGTTATGTGCTTTTAAAATGGATTTTTCTTTAAAAACATTTTCTGTTATTTCACTGTTACTATAAAGAAATGCAATATACTTCTTTATATTAAACTCATACCTTGCCACCTTGCTGAGTTCATTTATTAGCTCTGAGAGTTTTTATGTGGAGTCCGATTCTTTTTGACCCCATAGACTATTTCAGGCCAGAATGAGTCCAGAAAGAGTCCACCTGCAATGTGGGAGACCTGTGTCTCCCACATTGCAGGTGGACTCTTTACCAGCTGAGCCACAAGGGAAGCCCAAGAATACTGGAGTGGGCAGCCTATCCCTTCTCCAGCGGATCTTCCCAACCCAGGAATTGAGGTCTCCTGCATTGCTGGTAGATTCTTTACCAACTGAGCTATCAGGGAAGCCCCAATTTGGAAAGATACATGCACCCTAATGTTCACAGCATTAATATTTGTGATAGTCAGGACATGGAAGCAACCAAAGTGTCCATTAACAGATGAATGGTTAAAGATGTGGTATGTATATACAATACACTATTACTTGGCCATAATAAAAGAATGAAATATTTCCATTTGCAGCAGTACAAATGGACTTAGAGATTATTATGGCCTCCTCAGGTGACTCAGAGTGAAAAGAATCTGATTGCAATGTGGGAGACCTGGGTTCAATCCCTGGGTAGGGAAGATACCCAGAGACGGGAATGGCTACCTGATCCAGTATTTTTTCCTAGAGAATTTCATGGGTAGAGAAGTCTGGTATGCTATAGTCCATGGGGTCACAAGGTCAGATACTGAGTGACTAAAACTTTCACTTTCCTCAGAGATTATCATACTGAGTGAAGTAAACCACAGAGCAAAAGACAAATATATGCTAGCACTTATATCTGGAATGTATAAAAAAAAAGAAACAAAGTTATTTAAAGTTGCGGGATATAAAATTAACACAGAGAAATCCCTTGCATTCCTATACACTAACAATGAGAAAACAGAATGAGAAATTAAGGAAACAATTCAATCACCACTGCAATGAAAAGAATAAAATACTTAGGAATATATCTAACAGCCAAAAAAGATGTCCTTTTCATAATAAGGGACTGGAATGCAAAAGTAGGAAGTTAAGAAACACCTGGAGTAACAGGCAAATTTGGCCTTGGAATGCGGAATGAAGCACGACAAAGACTAATAGAGTTTTGCCAAGAGAATGCACTGGTCATAGCAAACACCCTTTTCCAACAACACAAGAGAAGACTCTACACATGGACATCACTAGATGGTCAACACCGAAATCAGACTGATTATATTCTTTGCAGCCAAAGATGGAGAAGCTCTATACAGTCAACACAAACAAGACCAGGAGCTGACTGTGGCTCAGATCATGAACTCCGTATTGTCAAATTCAGACTTAAATTGAAGAAAGTAGGGAAAACCACTAGACCATTCAGATATGACCTAAATCAAATCCCTTATGATTACACAGTGGAAGGGAGAAATAGATTTAAGGGACAAGATCTGATAGATAGAGTGCCTGATGAACTATGGAATAAAGTTCGTGACATTGTACAGGAGACAGGGATCAAGACCATCCCCATGGAAAAGAAATGCAAAAAAGCAAAATGGCTGTCTGGGGAGGCCTTACAAATAGATGTGAAAAGAAAAGAGGTGAAAAGCAAAGGAGAAAAGGAAAGATATAAGCATCTGAATGCAGAGTTCCAAAGAATAGCAAGAAGAGATAAGAAAGCCTTCCTCAGCGATCAATGCAAAGAAATAGAGGAAAACAACAGAATGGGAAAGACTAGAGATCTCTTCAAGAAAATTAGAGATACCAAGGGAATATTTCATGCAAAGATGGGCTTGATACAGGACAGAAATGGTATGGACCTAACAGAAGCAGAAGATATTAAGAAAAGGTAGCAAGAATACACAGAAAAACTGTACAAAAAAGATCTTCATGACCCAGATAATCACGATGGTGTGATCACTCATCTAGAACCAGACATCCTGGAATGTGAAGTCAAGTGGACCTTAGAAAGCATCACTATGAACAAAGCTAGTGGAGGTGAGGGAATTCCAGTTGAGCTATTTCAAATCCTGAAAGATGATGCTGTGAAAGTGCTGCACTCAACATGCCAACAAATTTGGAAAACTCAGCAGTGGCCACAGGACTGGAAAAGTCAGTTTTCATTCCAATTCCAAAGAAAGACAATCCCAAAGAATGCTCAAACTACCGCACAATTGCACTCATCTCACATGCTAGTAAACAAATGCTCAAAATTCTCCAACCCAGGCTTTAGCAATACATGAACCATGAATTTCCAGATGTTCAAGCTGGTTTTAGAAAAGGCAGAGGAACCAGAGATCAAAATGCCAACATCCTCTGGTCATGGAAAAAGCAAGAGAGTTCCAGAAAAACACCTACTTCTGCTTTATTGACTATGCCAAAGCCTTTGACTGTGTGGATCACAATAAACCGTGGAAAATTCTTAAAGAGATGGGAATACCAGACCACCTGACTTGCCTCTTGAGAAATCAGTATACAGGCCAGGAAGCAACAGCTAGAACTGGACAGGGAACAACAGACCAGTTTCAAATATGAAAAGGAGTACGTCAAGGCTGTATTTTGTCACCCTGCTTATTTAACTTCTATGCAGAGTACATCATGAGAAACGCTGGGCTGGAAGAAGCACAAGCTGGAATCAAGATTGTCGGGAGAAATATCAATAACCGAAGATATGCAAATGACACCACCCTTATGGCAGAAAGTGAAGAGGAACTAAAAAGCCTCTTGATGAAAGTGAAAGAGGAGAGTGAAAAAGTTGGGTTAAAGCTCAACATTCAGAAAACGAAGATCATGGCATCTGGTCCCATCACTTCATGGCAAATAGATGGGGAAACAGTGTCAGATGTTATTTTGGGGTGCTTCAATATCACTGCATATGGTGACTGCAGCCATAAAATTAAAAGATGCTTACTCCTTGGAAGAAAAGTTATGATCAACCTAGATAGCATATTCAAAAGCAGAGACATTACTTTGCCGACTAAGGTCCGTCTAGTCAAGGCTATGGTTTTCCAGTAGTCATGTATGGATGTGAGAGTTGGACTGTGAAGACACCTGAGCGCTGAAGAATTTATGCTTTTAAACTGTGGTGTTGGAGAAGACTTTTGAGAGTCCGTTGGACTGCAAGGAGATCCAATCAGTCCATTCTAAAGGGGATCAGCCCTGGGTGTTCTTTGGAAGGAATGATGCTAAAGCTGCAACTCCAGTACTTTGGCCACCTCATGCGAAGGGTTGACTCATTGGAAAACACTTTGATGCTGGGAGGGATTGGGGGCAGGAGGAGAAGGGGACGACAGAGGATGAGATGGCTGGATGACATCACTGACTCGATGGACATGAGTCTGAGGGAACTCAGGGAGTTGGTGATGGACAGGGAGGCCTGGCGTGCTGCGATTCATGGGGTCGCAAAGAGTCGGACATGACTGAGCGACTGAACTGAACTGAACTAAAGAAACTAAAGACCTATATATAGAAAACTATAAAACACTGGTGAAAGAAATCAAAGAAGACACAAATATATGGAGAAATATATCATGTTCATGGATTGGAAAAAACAATATAGTGATAATGAGTATACTACCCAAAACAATCTATAGATTCAATGTATTCCTTATCAAGCTACCAATGGTATTTTTCACAGAACTAGAACAAATAATTTCACAATTTGCATGGAAATACCAAAAACCTCAAATAGACAAAGCAATCTTGAGAAAGAAGTTGGAACTGGAGGAAATAACCTGCCTGACTTCAGGCTCTACAACAAAGTCACAATCATCAAGTCAGTATGGTACTAGCACAAAGACAGAAATATAGATCAAAGGCCAAAATAGAAATCCCAGAGATAAATCCTCGCACCTATGGATGGACACCTTATCTTTGACAAAGAAGACAAGAATATACAATGGAGAAAAGACAATCTCTTTAACAAGTGGTGCTGGGAAAACTGGTCAACCACTTGCAAAAAAATTAAACTAGAATGCTTTCTAACACCATACACAATAACAAACTCAAAATGGATTTAAGATCCAAATGTAAGACCAGAAACTATAAAACTCCTAGAGGAAAACATAGGCAAAACACTCTCCAACATAAATCACAATAGGATCCTCTATGACCCACCTCCCAGAATATTGGAAATAAAAGCAAAAATAAACAACTGTGACCTAATTAAACTTAAAAGCTTTTGCAAAATGAAGGAAACTATAATCAAGATGAAAAGACAGCCTTCAGAATGGGAGAAAATATTAGCAAACGAAGCAACTGACAAAGAATTAATCTCAAAAATATACAAGCAACTCCTGCAGCTCAATTCCACAAAAATACATGACCCAATCAAAAATTGGCTAAAGAACTAAACAGACATTTCTCCAAAGAAGCCATACAAATGGTTAACAGACACATGAAAAGATGTTCAGCATCACTCATTATCAGAGAAATGCAAAAAAAAACAACAACAACAACAACAAACAAACCAAAAAAACCCACAATGAGGTACCATTTCACGCCAGTCAGAATGGCTGCTATCCAAAAGTCTATAAGCAACAAATGCTGGAGAGGGTGTGAAGAAAACGGAACACTCTTACACTGTCAGTGGGAATGCAAACTAGTTCAGCCACTATGGAGAACAGTGTGGATATTCCTTAAAAATCTGGAAACAGAACTGCCATATGACCCAGCAATCCCATTGCTGGCCATACACACCAAGGAAACCAGAATTGAAAGAGACACGTGTACCCCAATGCTCATTGCAGCACTGTTTACAATTGCCAAGACATGAAAGCAACCTAGATGTCCATCAGCAGATGAATGGATAAGAAAGCTGTGGTACATATACACAATGGAATATTACTCAGCCATTAAAAAATACATTTGAATCAATTCTAATGAGGTGGATGAAACTGGAGCCTATTATACAGAGTGAAGTAAGCCAGAAAGAAAAACATCAATATAGTATTCTAATGATTATATGAAGAAGACAATGGCACCCCACTCCAATACTCTTCCCTGGAAAATCCTATGGGCTGTGGAGCCTGGGAGGCTGCAATCCATTGGGTCGCTAAGATTTGGACACAGCTGAGCGACTTCAGTTTCACTTTTCACTTTTATGCATTGGAGAAGTAAATGGCAACCCACTCCAGTACTCTTGCCTGGAGAATCCCAAGGATGGGGGAGCCCGGTTGGCTTGCATCTATGGGATTGCACAGAGTTGGACATGACTGAAGTGACTTAGCAGCAGCAGCAGCAGCAGCAATGCATATATATGGAATTTAGAAAGATGGTAACGATAACCCTATATGTGAGACAGTGAAGGAGACACAGATGTATAGAACAGTCTTTTGGACTCTGCGGGAGAGGTCAAGGGTGGAATGATTTGTGAAAATGGCATTGAAACATGTATATTATCATATGTGAAACGAATCGCCAGTCCAGGTTTGATGCATGAGACAGGGTGCTTGGGGCTGTTGCACTGGGATGACCCAGAGGGATGGGATAGGGAGGGAGGTGGGAGGGGGGTTCAGGATGGGGAACACATGTACACCCATGGCAGACTCATGTCAATGTATGGCAAAACCACTACAATATTGTAAAGTGATTAGCCTCTAATTAAAATAAATAAATTTATATTAAAAATAAAATAAACTGTAGAAACAGATTCACAGACATAGAAAACAAACTTATGGGTACAAAGAGGAGAGGGGTAATAAATTAGGAGTATGAGATTAACAGATACACATCATCATATATAAAATAGGTAAACTATAAGGATTTGCTGCTTAGTACACTGCACTATATTCAATATCTTTCAATAATAACCCATAACTGAAAAGCAACTTAAAAGAATATATATATAATATATATGTATATATAGAGATAAACAGAATCATTTTGCTGTATACCTGAAATTAACAAAGTACTGTAAATCAACTACACTTCAGTCAAAAAGAATAAGAAAGAAAGGATTTGAGCCAGATTTCCTTAGGTAACTTAAAAAAATAGAGATTCTGCCTATGTGAGAAATAGAAAATCAGAAGTTGCAAATGCCCTTTAAATTTACATAAACTAACAGGATTGTTACCTTTGAAAATAGTAACACAGAACAAAAGTGATTCTTCTGAAACACCTGCGCAACTGGGGCAGGATAATATTCCAATATTTTTCAAAACAGTTCAGAGGAATGTATTATCATTATTATATTATTGTTTCTTCAAAATGAGTTTAAAATTAGTATCTAAAAAATAGTTGAATTTTTCTTTTACAATATGATAGGAATAAGCAGCAATCTGTCTTACTATCTAAATTTAACTCCCCTGACAACTTCAATGAACAGCTTAAAATATAATTAAGGGTTCAGTGATATTTTTCAATAATTTTAGAATTATGTTCATCAAATAACTTTTCTGATAGTTTGCACTTCTTTTGATAAAAAGTCAAACCAGAATTCCCTTGATACAGGTTAAAGCAGGGTCATTATACATACCATGTCCTTTCTACAAAATCATCTTGGCAGCTAGTGATCATTCACACTTCTGTATGATTTAGGAATGTCAGCTTTTTCCAGGAAAAATCCTATTGAGAGGCTAACTGGAATTCTATTTAATTTATAGCTATTTTTAGAATAGCTATACTTCTAATACTGATTCTGACTTTATATAAAATCATATTTTCTTTTTATTTATGACCTTTTAAAGGTCTTCAATAATGTTTCATCATTTTCTTTATACAAGATTTGAAATATATTTATCTCCCTATTCTTGTGTTTTATCACTGAAATGTATTTGCACACACTATACTTCACTTCCTAATTTGTTTTAATTTTATGAATGTTCAACAGTAATAGTTCACATAGAAACTTTGTTGAAATGATCAGTTCTACTCCATTTTTAATGGATTTTTATGGGGATTATATAGACCATACTCATAGGCAATGAGTTTTAATTTCTTTTTGGTGAAAAGAGTCTCACTGTATAATCTGATTTCAAACACTAAGCATGGCTCCAAACACCTATCTAAAATAGAAGAATTATTTTTTGCCATTGTTCTGCTGAATCCAAACTTCCTACCACTCTACCTGCTTCCAAACTTAGGAATCAGAAGACGAGAAAGCAGCATCACTCACTGCTTTGTGTTTCTCCTCAATTTAGTTCCAATGGGTTCTCTTGTGTTTGAACACGATATGCTTTTCTTAATATTATTTATGCATATTTGTTTTCATGAGTTTTATGAAGATAAAGATTTGATGCATGAGTTCACACTAAAATGAGTAAAAGTTTCCATGAAATGTATTCTCACTTACATATTATTCAATAACTATCAAATCTTCCCAAGGTTCTAAAATCTGTAGTATAAGAGGCTAAATTTAGCACCCTAATACACTGGAAAGAGCACTGGTTCAAATCTCAGTTTTAATCACTAATTAGATATATTACCTTATAAATTTCAGTCTGTCCTTTGTTAAAATGAATACCTTTCAGGCATTCAGTTTCCTATCTGTGAAATAAGAATAAAATGATCTTGCAATCATTAAATGTTTTATTTAAATTCTCTAAAACATAATCTCAACATTTATTCCTTTTTTAAGGGTACATCAATTGAATATCTGGAAAAACAAGTTGACTAGAAAGACAAGAAAAGCTTGATTTAGGTGACATTGCTGGAACAGTGCCCTCTCCACTCTGACCAACATCAAGGTTTATACTGACAGCCTAGGTCATCAAGTATGGCATCCTACAAAGCTGTCTGAAAGGAAGAACTGAGGCATTGTTTATTGTTGTCTTTATTAATATAAGGGACTAAGTCCATGAGAAATAGATAACAGGAGTATGTGTATATTATTATTTAAAATATTTAAACAAGATCCAAGAATTATTCAAGAGTGATTCCTATCAACCTAAAATAAACAACAATGAGATAATCAGCCTTTGAAAAATAACATTAATAAATGAGAAATCTGAAAGATCCATGCACAATAACAATTATATAGCACATTTTATTGATTCATGTTAAATGGATACTTAGAATCTAGATTCCATGAAAACTCAGTCATTTAGAAAATGGAATGTTTTCTAAAAGACTTTAGAATTGTATTCATCTATTTTGAAATGATTTTAGAAATATAAATACAATATCAAGTAATCAACTAAAATATCAACAATTTACTGAACCAATGTTCTTGGGAAATTGCAAGAACAATACAAAATCAAGAAATAGATCTGTTAAAGTCCAAGAGAATTAAAGATCAGTTTCTTTTTTCTTTTGTAATTTACACCTCCAACATTAAATTGAAAAGCAGCATTACAGACACCTGCTTCAGTAGAGTCATTGTTTCCATGGTGCCACTTTCCATCACCTATTTTTAATAGTTTACACAACAAGATCAAGGGTGTCCCAGCTGTTACTGCCACTGTTGCTAAGCAACGTTTAAATCGGAGTTCAAGAAGACAAAGAATCATGCTTGAAAAATTTCTCAAGTGTCTGTTTTATGCACCCCCACCCCTGCTTTCTTCATTTTGCACCATTTTCAATGTTTATACTCAGATGATTAGGGTCTTTTCTTTAATTCAATATTACATATATATACATGAATCCACCATTCCAAGTGCTACTACAATCAACTAAGTGTTTTTGTTCATTTTCAAAATGTAATATTTATGTTAAACTACAGGCTATCTCTAACATAAGCAGATTCAAAGTATTAACCTCGCCTTCATCAGAATCTGAAGTCACTTTAATCTGAAGTCTTTGTAATCTATTGGTAGACTATAGCATTGCTGTACCTCAGAGTCTTGCAAAATGACACAAACATCAGTGGCTAGAGATTTCCTACCTGCAGAGAATTACAAAACCCTCTTGTGTATTCTGAAATCTAAATATCATCATCTGCAAAAGACAGAGAAGTCAAAATTCTATAAGACGCAGAAACAAAACAGAAGTGAATGGTAGGCAACTTTGAACTTGGAATTCCTAGCTGATACAAATTGCTAGTAATTAGAAAGACAGTATTTTTCAAACATTTCTGTAAACAATGAAGTTTTTCCTACAAAAGTAATTATTCAAAAACCAATGGCACATCTGCCTAGTTTAATAGGTCAGTAAATATAAATCAGCAGTGTGGAAAGTAAATATTAAGGGGAGAAAACATCTTAATTTTGGAATGTACAATTTATAATAAGATAGGGATTTTAAGAGCTCTGAAGTCATAATCAAATATTCCTGAATAATCCATATGACAAAAGGAATATTATGGTATGACTTACAACTAGACATCTAATGAATCTGCACCTGTGTGTAATGATGATGTCCAGATTTAAACTCAGTTGATGCAGATGACATTTAACCCATGGCTAAGACTGAGGGTTCTGGTCCAAACAGTACTAACCCATGCAAAAATGGTCCAGGTTGACCCAAATACTCAGATTTTCAGATTTTTTTTTACCTTCTTTTAAGAAAACACAAAGCTATAGCATTTTCTTTCTAAATATTTCATATTCTTTGCTTCTATTTGGCTATTATTTTCTGACTGTCTTCTAAAATCTGGTAACACCTAGAAATCTGTTTGTTTGTTGTTATAGTGGTGTCAGTTTAGGAACTGCTAACATTTACTGAATTTATTTCAATTATCCACTTTCTGTTTTTCCTTCTGCTGTCTTATTACTTCACACTCATATTGTTAACTTTAGATTTGTAAAAATCTTCTTCTGCAAATATATATAACTGTTAGAAATGTCAGTTCAGTATCATTGATCATATTTCCTACTTAAAGATACATATGTAATAATAATGTACTTGAGTTGGAAGTAACCGAGGGGTCTTCAGTGACAAAAGAAATTCCCCTGTGGATACATCCATATACGTGTCAGAAAGTTTAGAGTCCAAACTCCTTGAGTAAGTTGTTAAGTCTTGGAAATAAACCTGAGACACACAACTGAAGTTTAGTCTGTGTATTGACATGGATGTTAACTACCTTTGCTAAAAGAATCATCACGATAAGAATGAATAAACAAGTTCTCCAGTTTCTATTAATACCTCACTAAACTGAGTGCCAAAGAATTGATGCTTTTGAACTGTGGTGTTGGAGAAGACTCTTGAGAGTCCCTTGGACTGCAAGGAGATCCAACCAGTCCATTCTAAAGGAGATCAGTCCTGGGTGTTCTTTGGAAAGAATGATACTAAAGCTGAAACTCCAGTACTTTGGCCACCTCATGTGAAGAGTTGACTCATTGGAAAAGACTCTGATGCTGGGAGGGACTAGGGGCAGGAAGACAAGGGGACGACAGAAGATGAGATGGCTGGATGGCATCACCGACTTGATGGATGTGAGTCTGAGTGAACTCTGGGAGTTGGTGATGGACAGGGAGGCCTGGCGTGCTGCAATTCAAGGGATCGCAGAGTCAGACACGACTGAGCGACTGAACTGAACTGAACTGAATCTACCATGAGAAACAGTCCTCTACTTCTTTTCTGTCTTTGCTACAAAAATTGCCTCCATTTCTACACTGCTTTTTTCATCTTTCTTCTTCTAGGTTTTCCTCATACCCTGAAAACATGATACGCTACCTTGCTAAGGCTGAAAAACAGAGTACCCTAGACTGCGTGACTTAAAAACAGCAGAAATTTATTTCCTCTCCCTCTGGAGGCTGAAAGTTCAAGATCAAGGTGTCAGTAGGGTTGATTTCTCCCGAAGGCCTCCCTCCTTGGCATGTACATGTCCATCTTCTCCCCATGTTTCATGTGATCTTCCCTCTGTTCCTGTATTGTATCCTAATCTCTTCACCTTAAAAGGACACCAGTCATATTGCTTTAGGGCCCTCTCTAATGACCTCCTTTAACTTTAATTATCACTTTAAAGAGTCTGTCTCCCAGTTCAGTCACATGCTGAATCACATATTGCGGGTTAAGAATTCATTATGTGAATTTTAGAGGGACACAATTCAGCCTATAATACATGCCTATACATCATCCTAATAATATTTTTTCCATGGAAATTCCCTCTACCCCTCCTCTAGTAAAATGATTTCACCATTCTCTTTCTTGAACTTAAGAGAGTATTCTGTATTCAGTCTTTGTGCATATGCACCATCTATTAACTCTTGGCTTTTAATGTCTATGCTGAGAAAATTCATTCTGAACATTACCTAAAGATGTCTTCAGTTTTACAAATAATTCTAACTATTTTTTCTATAACTATATACAATAGTATCTATTTTCTGTAGAGTTGCATTTCACGCCTCAAATCTTATAACTTTTAAATGTCTTTCTATTTCAGTTTTATTGAGATATAATTGACATACAACATTGTAAAAGTTTAAGTTGTAGTACAATGATTTGTGTTTCCCAGGTAGTGCTAGTGGTAAAGAACCCGCCTGCCGACGCAGGACATGTAAGAGATGTGGGTTCAATCCCTGGGTTGAGACGATCCCCTGGAAGAGGCAACCCATTCCAGTATTCTTCCTTGGAGAATCCCATGAACAAAGGAGCCTGGTGGCTATAGTCCATAAGGTCTCAAAGAGTGGGATATGACTGAGGTGACAGCATACATGCACATAATGCTTTGAGTTACACATATCATGCAATCATCACAATTAATTTAGTGAACATCCACCATCTTCTAAGGATACAACATTAAAGAAATAGGAAAAAAAGGTTTTTTATGATGAAAATTCTTAGGATTTACTCTCTTAGCAACTTTCATCTATAATGCACAGCAATATTAATTATATTTATTATGCTGTACATTACACCCCTAGTATTTATGTATCTCATAATTGGATGTGTGTATCTCCTGACTGCTTTCATCCAATTTCCCCTCTTCCCACCCTCCCCATGAGTCATCTTTTCTCATGAATTTATTTGTTTGTTTTTCAAGTATAACTGGCCTATAACATAACAGGGCATTACATAACAGGGTGGTTTAGTCACTAAATTGCATCCAACTCTTGTGTCACCATGGACTGTAACCCACCAGGCTCCTCTATTCATGGGATTTCCCAGGAAAGAATACTGAGGTGAGTGGCCATTTTCTTCTCCTGATCTCCAGGAGATCTTCCTGATTCAGCAATCAAATTGCATCTCTTGCATTGCAGATAGATTCTTTACTGCTGAGCCACCAAGGATTGCTATCTGTTTCAAAATGATCACCAAAGTAAGTCACCAGTTGGCATTTGTCACTATAAAAAACATTATGTCATTATCGACTATATTCTCCACACTGTATATTTCATAGCTCTAACTGATTTATTTTGTAACTGAAAGTTTGTACCTCTTAATCTCCCTCATTCATTTTCTCTTCTCCCTATCTTCTTTCCCTCTAACAGTGATCTGTTCTATTATTTGTATCCATGACTCAGTTTCTTTTTAGCTATGTTTATTCATTTTTAGATTAAAAAATATATGCATCCTTATGTCCACTGTAGCATTATTTACAATAGCCAAGATATGGATGCAACCTAAATGCCCATCAATAGACAAATGGATAAAGAAGATATGATATATGTATCCAATTGAACATTATTCAGCCATTATAAAGAATGAAACCTTGCCATTTATGATAACATGGATGTACCTAGAGGGATCATGCTAAGTGAAATAAGTCAGAGAAAGAAAAATAGTGTATGATTTCACTTAAATGTACTTTTTCCTACAAAATTCAAACTACAACATATATAACTGGTAGAATCTAGGACGTCCTGACACTATTTTTTTCAGGAACTCAAAATTTAATTGAAGTATCTATAGACCAGAATTTCTATCATATCTTAGGTAAAGATTGTTTGCCTGTTTATTAGTTTTGGGATTGTTGTTTTTGTTCTTGGAGGTTTTGTGTTTGTTTCCTTTCCCTATTTTTAATAAAGATTGTAGGATTTCCTCATTGATCTATTCTTACATACCCAGAGAGAAAGTAAAATTTTCTGGATAAGCAAAACAGGATATAAGCATGAACTGACATAATACACAAATACTAATTAAATACCTGTATATACTATCAGGAACACAGCAAATGCTGGATACTGAGCAGTGATCAAAGCAGACAAGGTCCCTGTTTTCATGGAATACATAATCTACTGGAGAGAGAAAAAGACAAACCCCAAATAAATACAAATATGTATTATTACGATGGGGAAGGGTTATCATGGCAAAAAAAGAAAAAACAGAATCAGGAGGACATGGACTGATGCAGAACACTTTGGATAAAATGGCTTTAGAGTAGAGAACTAAATATAGAGAAGGAAAGAGCAATCCTAATATTTGGGCAAGAATATTCCAGGAAGTACAAGTAGCATATGCTAATCTTAGAATATCAAAAATAGTAGCAAAAGGTCAAAATAGTTGAAACTCAATGAAGAGTGAAGTGGAGATGAATTCTAGAATATTAGATCTGAGCAGTTAAGATCATATAGGGAACTCATGCTTTGGTAATAACTTGACTTTAAGTGTGATGTGAATGTTTTGAACAGAGGGCTGATATATATATATATATATTTAAATGATTACTATAACACTTCTGACCATAATAGAATTGCTTGCACCAGACAAATAGTCTAAGCAAGAACCATAAGAAAACCTGGAAAAAATGGGAAAAAAGAGAGAGAGAGACATAAAGGAACTGATGAGTTTCACAGAACTTGAGGAATCAGGATTCCAGATATCGAGGAATCACAGAGAGATGAACTGACACTTTACATCTGCTTCTTCTCTAAGCAGATTTGCTGATTCTTCAACAAATCTGCTGCAAAAGGCAAATGCTTAGAGTCACAGAGTCAGAATAATTTTTGGATATTTCAGATGACTAAACAAGCAATACTGGAGGTAATAGCTGCCAATAAAGATAGGACATAGAAATAAGATCTCAGGAATGAGGAGGCAAAGAAAAGTAAGCTTAAACTCTGCACATCACAGATTTTCCACTTGAGCTCAAAAAGTCTGAAGGTAAATGACAGTACAAGTACTAATCTAGAAAATCTATATTAATATCAAACAGTAACTTTAAGTGAAGAAGTATTATAGAAAGATACCTCAATAACAGTTGTAATTAATTCACCAGGAATATTAACAATTCTAAATTTTTATGCACATGAGAACATAGTTTCACAGTTGTTAAATAGACAAATCTATAATCATACTGAGAAACTTATGACATACTTCTCAATGAGTATCTTAGTCTGTTTGAACAAAAAGTATGATAGTGTGGCTTATAAACAACATAAATTTATTTCTCACAGTTCTTCATGTTGAGAAGTCTAAGACCAAATCACTGGCATAGTGAGGGTCTGCTGAGGGCCTGCTACCTGGTTCAGAGACATCTATCTTCTCACTGTGTCCTCACATGGCAGAAGGGATATGGAAGCTCTCTGAGGTCGCTTTTATAAGGGCATGAATTCCACTTATGAGGGCTCTACTCTCATGACCTAATCATTTGGTTTTATTGGAGAATGACTTCATATCTAAAGGTAGAAGTAACAGCAATCTTAAGTAAAGGTCATAAATCAGAGAAGAAAGACTTTAAAGTCATTGTTTGAAATAATCTGTTGCTCAAATATCATTAAAGATGAAGAATTTGAAACAAATATCCCTATAAATGCATAAGTTTTAAATATTAGTATATCAAATCGAGTAACCTATAAAAAGAAAATACCATTTACTTGTATTTCAAACTATAAGATTTGCATAAAAAGCTGGAATTCACTCAATGCTGCAACTGTTCTTACTCAAAAAATAAGTTTTTAAGTCATTTTACCACCTGAATTGCTAAACAAAAAGTTGTTTGATGAAATTCAACATGAATTCTTCTTAAAACTATTAGAAATCAATCAATAGAATTTTTAAATTTTCATTTAAATATAATGAGAAAGCTAATTTTAAATATTATACTTAATAATCAAAACTTTAAGCATTACCCTAAACTCACAAATGAAATCCTGAAATATGCTGCTACTGAAGAGCTGCACTCAATACGCCAATAAATTTGGAAAACTCAGCAGTGGACACTGGACTGGAAAAGGTCAGTTTTCACTCCAATCCCAAAGAAAGGCAATGTCAAAGAATGCTTAAATTATCATATCATTTCAGTTCAGTTCCCCAGTCATGTCCGACTCCTTGCGACCCCATGAATCGCAGCACGCCAGGCCTCCCTGTCCATCACCATCTCTCAGAGTTCACTCAGACTCACGTCCATAGAGTCAGTGATGCCATCCAGCCATCTCATCCTTGGTCGTCCCCTTCTCTCCTGCCCCCAATCCCTCCCAGCATCAGAGTCTTTTCCAATGAGTCGACTCTTCGCATGAGGTGGCCAAAGTACTGGAGTTTCAGCTTTAGCATCATTCCTTCCAAAGAAATCCCAGGGCTGATCTCCTTCAGAATGGACTGGTTGGATCTCCTTGCAGTCCAAGGGACTCTCAAGAGTCTTCTCCAACACCACAGTTCAAAAGCATCAGTTCTTCAGCGCTCAGCCTTCTTCACAGTCCAACTCTCACATCCATACATGACCAAAGGAAAAACCATAGCCTTGACTAGACGGACCTTAGTCAGCAATGTAATGTCTCTGCTTTTGAATATGCTATCTAGGTTGGTCATAACTTTTCTTCCAAGGAGTAAGCGTCTTTTAATTTCATGGCTGCAGTCACCATCTGCAGTGATTTTGGAGCCCCCAAAAATAAAGTCTGATACTGTTTCCACTGTTTCTGCATCTATTTGCCATTGAGTGATGGGACCGGATGCCATGATCTTCGTTTTCTGAATGTTGAGCTTTAAGCCAACTTTTTCACTCTCCTCTTTCACTTTATCAAGAAGCTTTTTAGTTCCTCCTCACTTTCTGCCATAAGGGTGGTGTCATCTGCATATCTGAGGTTCTTGATATTTCTCCCGGCAATCTTGATTCCAGTTTGTGTTTCTTCCAGTCCAGCATTTCTCATGATGTACTCTGCATGTAAGTTAAATAAGCAGGGTGACAATATACAGCCTTGACGTACTTCTTTTCCTATTTGGAACCAGTCTGTTGTTCCATGTCCAGTTCTTACTGTTGCTTCCTGACCTGCATACAGATTTCTCAAGAGGCAGGTCAGGTGGTCTGGTATTCCCATCTCTTTCAGAATTCTCAACAGTTTATTGGGATCCACAGTCAAAGGCTTTGGAATAGTCAATAAAGCAGAAATAGATGTTTTTCTGGAACTCTCTTGCTTTTTCCATGATCCAGCGGATGTTGGCAATTTGATCTCTGGTTCCTCTGCCTTTTATAAAACCAGCTTGAACATCAGGGAGTTCACAGTTCATGTATTGCTGAAGTCTGGCTTGGAGAATTTTGAGCATTATTTTACTAGCATGTGAGATGAGTGCAATTGTGTGGTAGTTTGAGCATTCTTTGGCATTGCCTTTCTTTGGGATTGGAATGAAAACTGACTTTTCCAGTCCTGTGGCCACTGCTGAGTTTTCCAAATTTGCTGGCATATTGAGTGCAGCACTTTCACAGCATCATCTTTCAGGATTTGAAATAGCTCAACTGGAATTCCCTCACCTCCACTAGCTTTGTTCATAGTGATGCTTTCTAAGGTCCACTTGACTTCACATTCCAGGATGTCTGGTTCTAGATGAGTGATCACACCATCGTGATTATCTGGGTCATGAAGATCTTTTTGTACAGTTCTTCTGTGTATTCTTGCCACCTCTTATTAATATCTTCTGCTTCTGTTGGGTCCATACCATTTCTGTCCTTTACCGAGCCCATCTTTGCATGAAATGTTCCCTTGGTATCTCTAATTTTCTTGAAGAGATCTCTAGTCTTTCCCATTCTGTTCCTCTGTTTCTTTGCATTGATCGCTGAGGAAGGCTTTCTTATCTCTTCTTGCTATTCTTTGGAACTCTGCATTCAGATGCTTATATCTTTCCTTTTCTCCTTTGCTTTGCACTTCTCTTCTTTCACAGCTATTTGTAAGGCCTCCCCAGACAGCCATTTTGCTTTTTTGCATTTCTTTTCCATGGGGATGGTCTTGATCCCTGTCTCTTGTACAATGTCATGAACCTCATTCCATAGTTCATCAGGCACTCTATCTATTAGATCTAATCCCTTAAATCTATTTCTCACTTCCACTGTATAATCATAAACAATTTGATTTAGGTTATATCTGGATGGTCTAGTGGTTTTCCCTACTTTCTTCAATTTAAGTCTGAATTTGACAATAAGGAGTTCATGATCTGAGCCACAGTCAGCTCCTGGTCTTGTTTATGTTGACTGTATAGAGCTTCTCCATCTTTGGCTGCAAAGAATATAATCAATCTGATTTCGGTGTTGACCATCTGGTGATGTCCATGTGTAGAGTCTTCTCTTGTGTTGTTGGAAGAGGGTGTTTGCTATGACCAGTACGTTCTCTTGGCAACACTCTATTAGCCTTTGCCCTGCTTCATTCCATATTCCAAGGCCAAATCTGTCTGTTACTCCAAATGTTTCTTGACTTCATACTTTTGCATTCCAGTCCCCTATAATGAAAAGGACATCTTAAGGTCTAGAATTATCATATAGTTGAACTCATTTCCTATACTAGCAAGACTGTGCATAAAATCCTTCAAGCCAGGCTTCAGCAGTATGTGAACCAAAAACTTCCAGATGTATAAACTGGATTTAGAAAAAGGAGATGAATTCAGAGATCAAATTGCCAACAACTGTTGTATCATTATAAAAGCAAGAGAGTTCCAGGAAAACATCTACTTCTGCTTCATTGACAATGGTAAAGCCTTTGATTGTGTGGATCACAACAAACTGTGGAAAGTTCTTCAAGAGATGGAAATACCAGACCATCTTATCTGCCTCTTGAGAAATCTGTATGCAGGTCAAGAAGCAACAGTTAGAACCAGACATGAAACAATGGACTGGTTCCAAATGGGAAAGGAGTATATCGAGACTGTATTGTCATACTGCTTATTTAACTTATATGCAGAGTACATGATGTGAAATGCCAAGCTAGATGGAGCACAAGTTGGAATCAAGATTGCTGGAAGAAATATCAACAACCTTAGATGTGGTGATGATACTACCCTAATGGCAGAAAGCAAAGAAGAACTAAAGAGCTTCCTGATGAAGGTGAAAGAGGAGAATGAAAAGTCTGGCTTAAAACTCAACATTCAAAAAACGAAGATCATGGCATCTGGTTCCATCACTTCACAACAAATAGATGAGGAAAAAGTGGAAACTGTGACGAATTTTATTTTCTCAGGCTCCAAAATCACTATAGACAGTGACTGAAGCCATGAAATTAAAAGATTTTGCTCCTTGGAAGAAAAGCTATGACAAACCTAGAAGTAGAATTGAAGTCGCTCAGTCCTGTCCGACTCTTTGCGACCCCATGGACTGTAGCCTACCTCGCTTCTCCATCCATGGGATTTTCCAGGCAAGAATACTGGAGTGAGTTGCCATTTCCTTCTCCAGAGGATCTTCCTGACCCAGGGATCGAACTCAGGTCTCCCACATTGTAGGCAGACGCTTTACCATCTGAGCCACCAGACAGCATATTAAAAAGCAAAGACATCACTTTGCTGACTAAGGCCCAGATGGTCAAAGCTATGGTTCTTCCAGTATTCTTGTACAGATGTGAGACTTGTGCCATAAAGATGGCTCAGCACCAAGGAATTGATGCTTTTGAACTGTGGTGCTGGAGAAGACTCTTGAGAGTCTCTTGGATGGCAAGGAGATCAAGCCAGTCAATCTTACAGGAAATCAACACTGAATATTCATTGGAAAGACTGAAGGTGAAGCTCCAATACTTTTGCCACCTGACGTGAAGAGCCAACTCACTGGAAAAGAACCTGATGCTGGGAAAAATTTAGGGCAAGAGGAGAAGCAGACGACAGAAGGTTAGATGATTGGGTGGCATCACTGACTCAAGGGACATGAATTTGAGCAAACTCTGGGAGAGGGTGAAGAACAGGGAAGCCTGGTATACTGAAGTTCACGGGGTCACAAAGAGTTGGACATGACTTAGTGACTAAACAACTCCCTATAACCATTTCCAGGTACCATTGTACAAGTCCTTGTTAGTACAATAAGTCAACAAAAATAAAGAAGCTGTATAAAATTTGAGGATGAAAAGAAATTTTTTTACAAAGGATATGGTCATAAATATAGATATTACTAAAATTTTACCAATTATTAGTATTTTGCAAGTTGTTAGTTATCTAGCAAGCTGTTAGACAGAAGGCTTATTTAAATGAATTATCCATACCAACAAAAAGAAACTAAATATGCAAATGAATTAATTCATAAAAAGCCTGCCAGTCATTAAATATCTAGTAATAAATTTAATGAAAGATGAATATATATATATATATATACAGAGGTCACAAAATACTGAGCTAAATTAAAGACCCAAATAAAGGGAATAGAAAATGTTCCTGGATTTGAAGACAATATATTTTGCTAATATTTCCACTGTTCATAAATTGATATATGTAATCAGCATAACACTAACCAAAAGAAATTAGTATTAAACCCTATTCTCAATCTCTACACAAAGAAATTACTTCTAAGTAAATGGATTATAAATCTAAATATAAAAGTTAAAACAGCAAAACTGATAGACAAAAATGTAGGCAAATCATATTTTGACTTAACATTACAAAATATGGACAGTTTCAAAACTGTTAATCCTATAGAACTTGAAAAAATAGTCACTTAAAGTGTACCAAATAGCCAATGGACACATGTAAAGATACCGAAATTCAATAGTGATGAAAACAATGTCCATAAAATGACAACTAAACACTTCTAATCACCATCTCTAAGAGCAAAAGAAAGAAGACAAAGTACCAAGTATTGGTTATAAAATACCTTAGGTGAAGACCTCATACTCTGCTGATGTGTGTATATATTTGCACAGCACTTTCAGAAACCTTTTGGCTCTTACCTACTAAAGTTGATCTCACACAATCCCTTCAATTCCACTTTTAGATCTATACCTAGGATAAAAACATATATTTTCCAAATACGTGCAAAAGTTGTTCATACTAGCATTATTTATATGAGCCCTAAACGTGGAACAATGCCAAATAGTTGGATGTAAAAATATGATATCAGTTCAGTTCAGTCACTCAGTCATGTCCGACTCTTTGTGACCCCATGAATCGCAGCACGCCAGGCCTCCCTGTCCATCACCAACTCCCGGAGTTCACTCAGACTCATGTCCATCGAGTCAGTGATGCCATCCAGCCATCTCATCCTCTGTCGTGCCCTTCTCCTCCTGCCCCCAATCCCTCCCAGCATCAGAGTCTTTTCAAATGAGTCAACTCTTCGCATGAGGTGGCCAGAGTACTGGACTTTCAGCTTTAGCATCATTCCTTCCAAAGAAATCCCAGGGCTGATTTCCTTCAGAATGGACTGGTGGATCTCCTTGCAGTTCAACGGACTGTCAAGAGTCTTCTCCAACACCACAGTTCAAAAGCATCAATTCTTCAGCGCTCAGCCTTCTTCACAGTCCAACTCTCACATCCATACATGACCACAGGAAAAACCATAGCCTTGACTAGGTGGACCTTAGTCGGCAAAGTAATGTCTCTGCTTTTGAATATGCTATCTAGGTTGGTCATAACTTTTCTTCCAAGGAGTAAGCATCTTTTAATTTTATGGGTGCAGTCACCATCTGCAGTGATTTTGGAGCCCCCCAAAATAAAGTCTTACACTGTTTCCACTGTTTCCCCATCTATTTCCCATGAAGTGATGGGACCAGATGCCATCATCTTCATTTTCTGAACGTTGAGCTTATACATTAAAGTAAAGTAAGTAAAGTAAAGTCACTCAGTCATGTCTGACTCTTTGCGTCCCCATGGATTTTAACCTACCAGGTTTCTCTGTCCATGGGATTTTCCAGGCAAGAGTACTGAGTTGGGTTGCCATTTCCTTCTCCAGGAGATCTTCCTGACCCAGGGATTGAACCCGGGTCTCCCACATTGTAGGCAGACACTTTACCGTCTAAGGCACCAGGGAAACACTGTACAACAATGAGAACTTTTAACTCTTCAGAAGATAGAGACTTAGGAAAAGAAAGTTTAATTTTAGATATGGTAAAATTAACTATTAGACTATTAGACATCCAAGTAAACATTTTTTGACTATAAGAAGCTGAATTTCAGGGGAAAAATTGGTAATTGAGGTATAAATTTTGAAGACATCACTTTTTGTATGACAGTGAAATCTTGCGACTGGACAAAATCAGCTAGAAGATAAAAGTAGAGACAGAAAATGGCCAAGAACTGAGCTTAGGCTTTCCTAAATGTATATTCAACAAGATAAAGAAAAAACAGCAAAGAAGGTTTAGAAGGAATGATAAATCAAGAAAAAGTGATGTCAGATACATCACATAAATAAAGCATTTCAAGAAGGGGTGAGTTTATCTCCTGTATCAGGTGTATATTTTAAGTCTCTAGTACGGATATTAAGAACTGAGTTTCAAATTTGGCAATTCAAATATCACCGGTGATTTTAACAAGTGTTTTTCATATTGAGTTGTGAAAATAAAATCTGAATTGTAGACAGCACTAGAAAAAATGGGACAAGAGGAAGTTGAGAAAATGAGTAAAACAATTTTGACATATATAAAAGCTAAGAATCAGGGTTGAATGTGGGGGAGGGATATATAATGAGGCTTATTTTTAATTTTTTAAGATTGTAAAAGTTTATAGACTACAAAAGAGATATTTAGTAGACAGGAGAACTTGATGGAGTGAGAAAGATTAATTGCAGAAACAACAATTTTGAGTATATTCTTAGGCGAAATCCAGAGTATCGGTAGAGGTTTTAGCCTTAGATGTGATCGGAAACATTTTAACTTATGTAATAGAAAAGAGAACAGAATATATAACTATGGATACAGAATTGGATATAGACCAGGTGAGTTATGTAGAAGGTACAGTTAATTCAACATCCTTATTTCTCATGGTCGTTACCTTGCATTTTCTATATTACATGGAGAGTTTAAATTTAAAAATGGGAATATAGTATATATCACTATTCATTTCAAGTTTGTTTTAGCCACATGGTTTCCCAAACAAATAATAATTATCTGCTGAATACATATGTAGAAAAAAAATCCAACCTGTTTGAAAATTATATTCACCCTTACTGAGAAAATTCCCATAAGGTTTTTGATGACATTCTGTACCAAATTTCTGTAATTACTTATATATGTAATTCTTCTTTCCAAGTCAGTTACATATGCTATTTTTATGACCTTGTTGAAAATAGATTTTATTAATCCAGCAAGGAGCTTCAAAGAGAGATGTGGCCTTGAATATGGAATTTCAGAGAATAATTATCTCCTTCCAGCATAAAATCACATCTTCGGTTAGCAAAGAATATAAAATAGAAACTTCTTCAGATGGAGAAGAAAGATATTCAGAGGTTAGGGGGAATCTCTCCAAATTGTTCGCATATTCTAAGATATTCCAAAAATAACAGACTCAGTGTATTCTAACCAACACCCAAGCTTTTATATAATAAACCTGACTGAATTGTGTACTAGTCCAATTCTGAAAAACTTCAAAAGCATTTAGAATCAATCTCTGAATGTGGATTTTATCCCTCTTCTTACTTTTATTGGCAAAACAGTCAGCTTTTTGCTTTGTTTTAGTTTTTCTGGGGGGAGGTTTTGCCCTGCTTAGAGTCCAACTTAAGTTTCATATCATTATTTGAAGGAAGAATTGAGGATTCTTATACTTTATGTTAAATATTTCATTGTATCTGAAGCAACTAGCCCTTCCCACAGATTTGCCATTTCTTCAGCTCAATTCAGCCGCTCAGTCACGTCCAACTCCTTGTGATTCCATAGACTGTAGCATGCCAGGCCTCCCTGTCCATCACCAACTTCCAGACCTTGCTCAAACTCATGTCCATCTAGTCCATGATGCCATCCAACCATCTCATCCTCTGTCATCCCCTTCTCCTTCCTTCAATCTTCCCAGCATCAGGGTCTTTTCAAATTAGTCAGTTCTTTGCATCAGTTGGCCAAAGTATCAGAGGTTCAGCTTTAACATGAGTCCTTCTAATGAATTTTCAGGACTGGTTTCCTTTAGGATTGGATGGTTTGATCTCCTTGCAGTCCAAGAGACTCTCAAGAGTCTTCTCCAACATCACAGTTCAAAAGTATCAATTCTTTAGGGCTCAGCTTTCTTTATAACCCAACTCTCACATCCATACATGACTACTGGAAAAACCATAGCTTTGACTAGATGGACTTTTGTCAGCAATGTTTATGCTTTATAATATGTTGTCTAGGTTGGTTATAGCTTTCCTTCCAGGGAGCAAGCATCTTTTAATTTCATGTCTTCAGTCATCATCTGCAGTGATTTGGCGCCCCCTACAATAAAGTCTCTCACTATTTCCATTGTTTCCCCATCTATTTGCCATGAAGTGATGGAATTAGGTGCCATGATCTTAGTTTTTTGAATGTTGAGTTTTAAGCCAACTTTTTCACTCTCCTCTTTCACATTCATCAAGAGGCTCTTTAGTTGTGGCGTCATCTGCATTTCTGAGGTTATTGATGTTTCTCATGGCAATCTTGATTCAGCTTGTGCTTCATCCAACCTGGCATTTCACCTGATGTACTCTGCATGTAATTAAATAAGCAGGGTAGAATACTTTACATACTCCTTTCCCAATTTGGAACCATTCCATTGTTCCATGTCTGGTTCTAACTGTTGCTTCTTGACCTGCATACAGATTTCTCAAGAGGCAGGTAAGGTGATCTGTTATTCTCATCTCTTTAAGAATTTTTCAGTTTGTTGTGATCCGCACAGTCAAAGGCTTTGGCATAGTCGATAAAGCAGTAGACTTTTTTTTCTGGAACTCTCTTGCTTTTTCGATGAGCCAACAGATGTTGGCAATTTGATTTCTGGTTCCTCTGCCTTTATTGAAGGATAATTGCTTTACAGAATTTTGCTGTTTTCTGTCAAACCTCAGCATGAATCAGCCATAGGTATACATATATACCCACCCTTTTGAACTTCCCTCCCATCTCCCTCCCTTCCCACACCTCTAGGTTGATATAGATCCCCTGTTTGAGTTTCCTGAGCCATACAGCAAATTCTTCTGCCTTTTCTAAATCCAGTTTGAATATCAGGAAGATCTCAGTTCATGTACTGTTGAAACCTTGCTTGGAGAATTTTTAGCATTGTCATTGCTTATATCCTATAAAAACTAGCCTATGCAAGCACTTACCTTTCCACAGAGCTTCTGTCAGTGGGAGGATACTCTCAGAGGATTAGGAGTCAAGATCTGATTAGGTATTTTACCATTGCCAGATATGACTACTGCATTACCATCCAGGAGGTATTACTTTCCTTATTGCCCTCCTTCAGTCTGAGGAATTCCAAAACCACATTTATTACTCAAGAACAGTTGCTTGTGACCTACTCTCAGGTACTAACTTTTGTATTATTTTAATTTATTGTTTGATTGATTTAATGTATTTGAGTGTCATGTACCACAAACCAACTAAATAAAATCAGGGAGATAGCTGAGTGACAGGAACTTCCTAGACAAGTTGTTCAGTTAATCATGAAATGAGAAAAAGCTGAAGAAACAGTTCCTGGGAAGAGCAAGGAAAAGGGAAGATTTGGGAATTTCAGCAGCAGGAGTTTGATGTTATGAAAGCTTTAAGGTTGTCATAAGTTAACTCCAACTTAATTCTGACAGCCTTCACTCTGTATGTTACTCCATAATTTTTAAAATTTCTAATAGATAAACTATAATTGACATAGCCTCTGTCAGATGCCTGCATTTGTGACCAGATGAAAAGATAGTTTTATCAGATATATGACCAGGGTGGTGGGTAACAGGCTTCTGGTAACACGGAGAAAGTATGTGATATGTATTAATACATACTATACAATAATTTAGTAGCTACCCTCCTGTAAAATGTAGAGAAGTTGTCATACTTTTGTCTGTTATCTTTCCCCTTCACTTAAACTGGTTGTCTGTTTTCCTAGAATGTATATATAATTATACCACCTAAGTAGCTTTCAATTACATCACCTCTTCCTACAGTCCTGGGATGATAAGTGTCATCTTTCTTCTCTTATTTCATTTTTCTATCTAACTTCCATTGGCTTTCTTGCACAAAGTCTGAAACTATAAAACTGTATGTATGAAATTCTACTCTTAAAAACAAAACAAAATCAATCAACCATCTTTTGGATGTGTCTGTGTTTTAATTACCCATATTGTACCCCAAACTGTGAAGCATTATATAAAAGGTGGACAGATAATCATACAGGACAGTGCCTTCTAAAATTTCATTTAAAAATCATGCTATACCTTAATCATTTGAAAAACAGATTTCAGCTTAAAACATATAATATTTATTACCCATAGCATATTAATTATGCAAGCGGTTTTCAAATTTTAGTTCCCAGTCAATAATTTAGACTGCTTCATAAAAATACAGAGTTCCTTTTCTTATAATTTGTTACTTTGGCCCATAATGTCTTTTGGGGGCCCCAGAAAATAGTATGTAACAAACACCACACAGAATCTGGAGCAGGCTCTCTGAAGATTAAAAAGCTAAGAAAAATTTAACTATAATTTCAACCCTATGTGTCAATCATAAGCATAAATAGACATTATGAAATCAGTTATCACTACTGGCTATTGGTTGCTAATCATGCAGTTTTGAAAAGCTGAGGAATCATTTTCCTCTAGAACTTTAGATTTTTGCAAATATTAATTACTGTATTAGTGTATTTTGTATCATAATTATTAGGAAGAGAAAGAGCACATATTCACTTATGCATTATCATCTTCTCTTAAAAAGAAATGTAGGGGAAACTAAAATTAAGGCATGGTCCCAAGATTACACAGCAACTGAGACTCAATTCTTATTTACTATTCATTTTACTTTCTTCCACTGTCACTACATTAGCTTTCAAAGAATGTTCTACAAAAAAAAATAAGTATTAAAAAAAGTAATAGGTTAATTTCACCAAATAATGTAAGTACTTTTTTTTCTTTTTTTATCAGCTGGAAGCAGCAGAGGAGTGTTATTCCTCCTGGTATTTCTCAACCAGACTCTTTTGCATGATAAAACAATTTTACTCTCATTGGCCTATTGTAGCATTTAAGTTCACTTCCCATCCATCTACATTCCAGTTGGGCACCATAGAGGTTTAGTTTTCCATCCATCTGTTGAAACAATCAACCCCTTCCTGTCTATGCTAATGATAGAAGAAGGATATATACATATATATATATATATATATTTTTTAAGGGCCCTGTAGTTGTTCTAGTTTAGTTTTATTTTGCAATCCAGAGGCATTTGGACCAGCAGGTCAATGAATTCTGGGAACTGCCTCATTTTGACACATGAGACCTTTGAGGAAAGAATCAAAGTTAAATCCCATGAATAAATGCTAGTGTTTAATAACCATTCCATTCATGGAAGCTTTATTGTGAATTCATAAAAGCAAGGACAACATTTCCTTGCTAGTCTACAAATCATCATCATAAGTAAGGCAATCTTGAATAAATTGAGCTGGACTATGTAGCCTGCTTGGCAGTTGAGAGTTTTTAAATATGGATGGGAGAAGCAGACACTGGAGAAGCTGTCCTAAAGCAAGCAAATGACAGCTCTCACAAATAAAGGGAAAAATGTTAAAACAATAAACGAAAGAGAAACAATTACTTGCTCATTACAAACATGTCATATTGCATTCTTTATTCTGATTGTGGAAAATTAGCCATTGACTACCAGAAACAATTGATTTTCCTTCACAGCTGTTTTCTAATTACATCTGAACACTGAAAATTCTAGTGCAGCCATTCAGCTGTACAAAGAGAATTTTCTTTTCTTATTGTTGCTTTTGCTGCAAGCTATACCCAGCAGCATGACTGGAGTGAGATGTTCGGTACTGTATGTCTGTGGTATTTGGATTGAATGCCATGCTTTTCAAGGATGTTATAAGAACTCAAATATTTTAAATTACACAGGGCTAGACTTAGTGAACAAGCTGTTTGGCCAGATGCTATTATATAGCTTTCTCTTTCTTTTTAACACCATTATCAAAAGAAGAAGAAAAAAAAAAAGAGTAAGATAGCTTCAATCCCAACATCCACTTCTTAGTCACTGTATAATTGCCAGTGGATCTATTTTTGTCATTGTGGTTTCTGATGAGTGCTTTGGCACAGTCTTTCAGTGGGGGTCGGGGGTGATAGGCAGTTTCCTGTCAGTTGATTCTGTGTGTAAATTCAAAGCAAAGAGCATGGAGATTATTAACAGGCAGGATTCCAAGGTTTCAGAGAAGCAATTGAAATTTTGGATGCTTTCTCTAAGCTCTTCAGAATTTCTCCCAAAAATGATTTCAGTCTTAAACGAGGCCAGAAATGTGAAATTTGCCCTTGGGAGTTTTCTAGGACTTGTGGTTAGTAAATTCTGGAAAAAGAGTTAAGCTACTTCCTTCAGAGCTTCGGGTTTCTAACTAACCCTTGCCATAATTTAGGTAAAATCAGCAATGTTAACAACTCTAATAAAGTGAAACCTCGAAATAAGCTTATTTCTTCTCAATGACATAGTTTTTTTAAAAAAACTTTAAGCTTTTTAATGCTATTGTACCAAGATCTGGTTTCTTTGCTGTCATTTATTAAATATTTGCCCTTCAACTAAGAAGTAATCTTAACCGCATGCCTGTTCACTAGATTGAGACTTTTTTTTCTTGTTTTGAATGTGATAGCCAACCTCTGTAGTTCCTGAAGCAATGCAATATAACTTGACATTTGCTATTTTACTTGAAAGCCTCAAAGAGTCTTCCATAGTACAGTCCATTTTAATATATCTTCTGCCAAGATTAAGAAGATTGGGTTGATACTTTACCTCAAATTTTTCAATGTTTTTTATTCCAATTTTGGATAAATTTCATTTGCAACATATATAATATAAATAAATCTTAACAAGAAGTAGAACAATATAAAAGTAAAGAAGAAAAATCAGAGCCAGATTATAGATGAAGCAGAAACAAACAGATTTTCAAAGGAATTATTACAATATAGGAAAAGAGAACCTCAGTATATATTGATCTCATTTCTAAATACAACATGGAAAAGTTGAGATTTATATCAAAGGGGCAGTTTGAGGGGGTCAGGGGATGGAAACCTCAGGGGTAAGTGGTGATTCTGGCTTAGCAGATTCAACACAATTCTTACTAAATTAGACCAGGGTTATCACCTAACTCTTGTGAGTAGTGGACGATGAGGAACTTGATCTTCAGATCCAGAGTGGTGAAGTCTCACTTAACAGGATTCTTGCATTTAAGCAAGAATCTTGAGGACATGCCTCAGGGAGCCAGGCTCAAGAAGCCAGTCAATAGTCTGGTCAAGGAGAGAGTCTTTGTCATAATGTACTGACACTAATTTTATTTTATTACATATTTTCTCAGTTTTTGATATTATAAAATGTGAAAACCATTAGCATCAAGTTTTTTAACCTCTCAAAAAGAATTTTTGAAACAATTAGGAAAAAAAGAGCTTTGGGTGTGATGGAGACACACAATTAATCTAACAAAATGAATTTTTAAAGATTCTGGGATTTTCCTCACATCTAACCATAAAACTATTAATAAAACAAAAATAATTTCCTATCAGCATCAAATAATGCCTAATGTACACTACCCAATATTCAGGATTTGGTTATCAAAATCAAAAGCATTGCACATATTTCATTTCTAAAAGGGTATAATATATAGAATTAGAGGCCTAAAGCTCAACATTCAGAAAAAAAAAGATCATGGCATCCGGTCCCATCACTTCATGGGAAATAGATGGGAAACAGTGGAAACAGCATCAGACTTTATTTTGGGGGGCTCCAAAATCACTGTAGATGGTGACTGCAGCCATGAAATTAAAAGACACTTACTCTTTGGAAGAAAAGTTATGACCAACCTAGATAGTATATTCAAAAGCAGAGACATTACTTTGCCGACTAAGGTCCACCTAGTCAAGGCTATGGTTTTTCCTTTGGTCATCTATGGATGTAAGAGTTGGACTGTGAAGAAGGCTGAGCGCTGAAGAATTGATGCTTTTGAACTGTGGTGTTGGAGAAGACTCTTGAGAGTCCCTTGGACTGCAAGGAGATCCAACCAGTCCATTTTGAAGGAGATCAGCCCTGGGATTTCTCTGGAAGGAATGATGCTAAAGCTGAAAGTCCAGTACTTTGGCCACCTCATGCGAAGAGTTGACTCATTGGAAAAGACTCTGATGCTGGGAGGGATTGGGGGCAGGAGGAGAAGGGCACGACAGAGGATGAGATGGCTGGATGGCATCATTGACTTGATGGGCATGAGTCTGAGTGAACTTCGGGAGCTGGTGATAGGGAGGCCTGGCGTGCTGCGATTCATGGGGTCACAAAGAGTCGGACACGACTTAGCGACTAAACTGAACTGAACTGAACTGAACAATTATTGGGAGGTGAGGAATGAAGGTCAAAAGGGCTGATTTCAGTGAATTCTTAAGTAAAGGAATCTTAGGAAGTCATTCATGATTTCAGTTGCCTACCATCCCTCTAAGAGTAACCATCAACAAGATAGCCCAAGATCTCTGGGAAAAAAAACCCACATCTGCCATCTGCCAAAATCTACCCATTTACGCTCCACTATCACATGAGAACACTGGCTTCTAATCCTACACAACCTCATGAGATAGCCTCTTACCAGCTTAGTATAATTGAACCCCAGTGGGAAGGGTGGTAAAGACTTATAGTTTCCAGCCTTTATGCTCCTAAGGAATAGGAAGTGTCTTAGAAAGTCAGAGATGATCATATTACAAAAATATCTAGAAGAACTACATTTGAATACAACAAGAATCCAATTCCTGAAAGCAATAGCAACAATAATGATACCTCATGTACAGCTCTTCAATGAGACAGTCATTGAGTTTTTCTTTACCAATGGGCTTCCCAGGTAGTCCTAGTGGTAAAAAAAAAAAAAAAAAAAAAAAAAAACCCTGCCTGCCAATGCAAGAGATGTAGGTTAGATCTTTGAGTTGGGAAGATACTCTGGAGGAAGGCATGCAACCCACTCCAGTATTCTTGCTTGGAGAATCCATGGACAGAGGAGCCTGATGGGCTATAGTCCATGGGGTCAAAAAGACACAATTAGGGCAACTTAGCTTGTACATACGATATAAATTTTTCTCCAGACTTAACTCTGTGTCAACTATTCAATGATAGCAGCAGCAATATATACCACAAGGGAAGCCCTGATAAGGATAGAACTGTGATCTGATAGCATTAGTGTCCTTGTAAGAAGAGTCAGTGGAGAGCTCCTAACACCACCTTCTTGCTCTTTTTCCCTCTCAGAGCATGCACAAAGAAGAGATCAGGTAAACACAAAGCAAAAGGTAGCTGTCTGAAACCACAAGGGAGGACTCTCACCAAAGGATAACTCAGCTGGAACCTTGATCTTGGAATTCTAGTCACCACAGTTGGGATAAAATAAACCTTTGTTGCTTAATAAGATCACCAATCTGTAATATTTTATTATGGCAGCCTAAGCAGATAAGTATGCTGCTGCTGTAAGTCACTTCAGTCGTGTCTGACTCTGTGCGACCCCATAGATGCAGCCCACCAGGCTCCCCCGTCCCTGGGATTCTCCAGGCAAGAACACTGAAGTGGGTTGCCATTTCCTTCTCCAAAGCATGAAAGTGAAAAGTGAAAGAGAAGTTGCTCAGTCGTGTCTGACTCTTAGCGACCCCACAGTCTGCAGCCTACCAGGTAAAATAAAATTGAATTGTTGATTCTGCAAAGAAAATACAAAGTTTACTTTCTATTTGATTTGTTGAAATTGTTTGAGAATGATCATCACCACGGTCACTTATCAGAGCTTGATAACCATATTTATTTCCAAGTACACATTTAATCCCATTACTTGGTAGTTCACTTGAATGTTAGCTCTACAGTTATACCAAACTGTGACACTCCCTGTATTGACTCCATATAAGGCGGCATTATAAATTTAATTTAAGAATTAATGTTTCCAATTCAGGAAAAATTAAATTGATATAAACTCTTAATTCTTCTAGAGGGGAAAATAGATTCTTCATTTATTTTGCTACCATAGTATGAAATGACAAGACAGAATAACCTCATTTTTTTTCTAATTTTTCATTATTATAAACCATACTGCATAAACACTCTTACCTCATTTTAGTTTGAATGTCTCTCTCTCCAAGCCAACTGAGCCAAGAATTTTGGATACAGACAATTTATTTCAGAGGATATCCCAGGCACCAAAAATGTGGAAATCGAAAAGGGAAAACAGGAAAGAGAAAATGGGCAATAAAGTATGTTTTAAGAAGAAGAATACCACCGAGAGCAAATGGGATGTGATTCCACTGGGGCTTGTGTGGACAATGCCTCAAAATTACTCTACCAGCATACAAGGAGGCTGAAGCATTTAGCTCCTGCCTCTCCACTCCCTACATTGACAGCTGCCCCCAGCAATATTCACACAGGCATTTCCTAATTGCTCCCACATCCATCATTTAGGTCCCATTTGTTCCTGGAGAAAAGGGATTCAACCAGAGAATGTAGACCCAGACACACAAGTCAGGGTCTGACAGCAGGTCAGGAGCTGTTTACAGAAGCAATAGGTGAACTCAGGCAGGCAAAGGGACATGAGTCAAATATTAACAGCATCTACTAAATCTTTATGCACTAAATAAATCATTATGTATATATATTAAGAGTTTCTCTAGGATACATGCATGTCTAGGGACGCTTTCACTGAGTTATGCTAAACTGCATCTTTGATTTCATCAGATAGTACCAAACTATTCCTCAAAGTGGCCACAGGACTGGAAAAGGTCAGTTTTCATTCTAATCCTAAAGAAAGGCAATGCCAAAGAATGCTCAAACTACTTCACAATTGCACTCATCTCACACGCTAGTAAAGTAATGCTCAAAATTCTCCAAGACAGGCTTCAGCAATACGTGAACCATGAACTTCCTGATGTTCAAGCTGGTTTTGGAAAAGGCAAAGGAACCAGAGATCAAATTGCCAGCATCCGCTGGATCATGGAAAAACCAAGAGAGTTCCAGAAAAACATCTACTTCTGCTTTATTGACTATGCCAAAGCCTTTGACTGTGTGGATCACAATAAACTGTGGAAAATCCTGAAAGAGATGGGAATACCAGACCACCTAACCTGCCTCTTGAGAAATCGGTATGCAGGCCAGGAAGCAACAGTAAGGACTGGACATGGAACAACAGACTGGTTCCAAATAGGAAAAGGAGTATGTCAAGGCTGTATATTGTCACCCTGTTTATGCAGAGTACATCATGAGAAACCCTGGACTGGAAGAAACAGAAGCTGGAATCAATATTGCTGGGAGAAATATCAGTAACCTAAGATACGCAGATGACACCACTCTTATGGCAGAAAGTGAAGAGGAACTAAAAAGCCTCTTGATGAAAGTGAAAGAGGAGAGTGAAAAAGTTGGCTTAAAGCTCAACATTCAGAAAACGAAGATCATGGCATCCGGTCCCATAACTCCATGGGAAATAGATGGGAAACAGTGGAAACAGTGTCAGACTTTATTTTGGGGGGCTCCCAAAATCACTGCAGATGGTGACTGCACCCATGAAATTAAAAGACGCTTGCTCCTTGGAAGAAAAGCTATGACCAATCTAGATAGTATATTCAAAAGCAGAGACATTACTTTGCCGACTAAGGTCCACCTAGTCAAGGCTATGGTTTTTCCTGTGGTCATGTATGGATGTGAGAGTTGGACTGTGAAGTAGGCTGAGCACTGAAGAACTGATGCTTTTGAACTGTGGTGTTGGAGAAGACTCTTGAGAGTCCCTTGGACTGCAAGGAGATCCAACCAGTCCATTCTAAAGGAGATCAGCCCTGGGATTTCTTTGGAAGGAATGATGCTAAAGCTGAAAGTCCAGTACTTTGGCCACCTCATGCGAAGAGTTGACTCATTGGAAAAGATTCTGATGTTGGGAGGGATTGAGGGTAGGAGAAGAAGGGGACGATCGAGGATGAGATGGCTGGATGGCATCACTGACTCGATGGAAACGAGTCTGAGTCAACTCTGGGAGTTGGTGGTGGACAGGGAGGCTTGGCATGCTGCGATTCATGGGGTCGCAAAGAGTCGGACACAACTGAGCGACTGAACTGAACTGATTCCTCAAAGTGGCAATGGCCAAAGACAATTCTGCAAAAAAAAGAAAAAGAAAAGTTCCAATGGTCTGCTTTTTCACCAATATTTGCTACTATGAGAATATTAAATTTCTTGTCAATTTGATATTAAGTAATGTTTTACTGTATGTTAACTTGTAATTAAATCCTTGATTATTGGTAAGCTGACCATCTTTTCACATGTTTAACTGCCATTTGTACTTTTTTTTTTCCTCTCCTGACTTGCCATTTATACGTTTTCCACTTTGCAGTTTTCCTTTTTTCTTATCAATTTGTTAATGGTTTATATACATTCAATCTTTAGTGTCTTTCCAATTTTTTGTCCTTATTTATGGCTGCTGGGAATGTAAAATGGTAGAGCCCTCTGAATGAAAACCTGCACATTAAAATTTTACAATATTACTCAGCAATCATGCTTCTGGGCATTTATCCTAGAGATGTAAAAGCTTGCATCCACACAAAAAGCTGTATGTGATGTTTCATTGTAGCTTTATTCATCATGCTGCTGCTGCTGCTAAGTCACTTCAGACGTGTCCGACTCTGTGCGACCCCTTAGAGGGCAGCCCACCAGGCTCCCCTGTTCCTGGGATTCTCCAGGCAAGAACACTGGAGTGGGTTGCCATTTCCTTCTCTAATGCATAAAAGTGAAAATTGAAAGTGAAGTCGCTCAGTCATGTCTGACTCTTTGCCACCCCATGGACTGCAGCCTACCGGGCTCCTCCATCCATGGGGTTTTCTAGGCAAGAGTACTAGAGTGGGGTGCCATTGCCTTCTCCGTTATTCATCATAGTCAAATGTAAATAACCCAAATGTTCTACAATGTATGTTTGGCTTAACAAATGGGTAAATCTATATGGTGTGTACGTGCATGCTAAGTTGCTTCAGTTGTGTCTGACTCTTTATGACTCTATTGTCCATACTTGCCAGGCTCCTCTGTCCATGGGATTCTCCGGGCAAGAAAACTGGAATGGGTTGCCATGCCCTCCTCCAGGGCATCTTCCCGGCCCAGGAATCAAACCCACATCTCTCATGTCTCCTGCATTGGCAGGCGGGTTCTTTACGACTCGCACCACCTGGGAAGCACAAACAGTACCATGAGATAGCAAACAGTAATAAAAGAAAATAACAAATTATTTATACATGCAATAATTTGGATTTATCTCAATGCCATTATGTTGAGTGAAAAAATATCTTGCATCACAAAAATATAGAGCCAAGTGACACAAATATGGAAATTGAGAACAAAATGGTTTTCGAGAGTTAGGGTTATTGGAGAGAAAGTTGTGAAATCCTTGTGGATGAAATAGTTTTCTATCATGGTTCTGGGTGATAGTTACATGGCTCTACACATTATAAAGTGACATAGACACTTGTACACATCTTGTACAATTGTTACAAATGTTAATTTCCTGGTTTGGATATGATACTACAGGCAGGTAAGACATAACCACTTAAGGTAATGGTGAAAGACACACACAGAACTTCCTAGACTATCTTTTATCTTTGTACCTTCTTATTAAAATATATTATTCCCAAACAGAACTTTTTAAAATTAAATCAGTAAGTGCTAAAGGAAATCAACCCTGAATATTCATTGGAAGGACTAATACTGAAGCTGAAACCTGATACTTTGGCCACCTGATGTGAAGGGCTGACTCATTGGAAAAGACCATGATGTCTGGAAAAATTGAAGGAAAAAGGAGAAGGGGGCAGCAGAGAATGAGATGGTTAGATAGCATCACATACTCAATGGACATGAATCTGAGCAAACTTCAGAAAATAGTGTAGGACAGAGAAGCCAGGCACGTTGCAGTCTTTAGGGTCACAAAGAGTCAGACACAACTGAGCAACCGAACAACATCAAGAAAACAGAAAAGGAACCTGCCAGACTAACTGAAAATGCGAGTCATTTTATACTCTTGCCAAAAATAAATGAGCTTTTATTTCAGCACATTAAAAATATCATTTCATTATATTCTTTCCTGATGCTCTTAGGTGAGAGGCCTGTTATATTCTTAACTTGCTTCTCTTTAATCAGTATATCCCTTTTATCTACTTGCCTTTAATTTTTTCTCTTTGTCATATTTGCAGTTTGAATGTAATATACATTGGTTTTCGCTGTTTGTTTAGTGTGAACTGCTAAATACATCCTGATCTCTGAGAATACTGGGTATTTTGGTTGATATATATCACTAATTTGGGCTTCCCTGGTGGCTCAGCTGATAAACAATCTGTCTGCAACGTGGGAGACCTGGGTTCAATCCCTGGGTTGGGAAGATCCCCTGAAGAAGGAAAAGGCTACCCACTCCAGTATTTTGGCCTGGAGAATGGACTATACAGTCCAAGGGGTTGCAAAGAGTCTGACATGACTGAGCAACTTTCACTTTCACTAAAGATTACTCCCTGAAGTATATTTTCATCCTAATTACATCTTTCTTCTTCTTCTCCTGAGTTTTCAGCTAGATTTACATTAGATTGTATGACAATAATATTGTTCCTCAAGTCACAGATCTCCTGGACTAGCTTTTTTCCCATTTTTTTCCCCTTTAAATTTAGTTTTCCTCCTCTCTTTGGAAATTCTATTGACCTGTCTTCAAACTGTCCAAATCTTTCCTAGGCTGCTTTTCTAGTCTATTCAAAGTCTACTGATGAGCCCATTTAACATATTCTTAATCTTTGTTTATGTGTTTTTTTTTTATTTCTATCATCTCAACTTAATTATTTCTTACGTTTTCCATTTCTCTGCTAAAACCACCAATCTTAGCTTTCATGTTGCCTACCTATTCCCATTAGAACCTTTAACATACTAATCATAGTTATTTCAAAATGCCTTTCTGAGAGGTCTAAAATGTTTATCACATCTAACTATGGCTCTGATCATTGTTTTGCCTCTTCAGAGAGAGAGAGGGCGGGGTGGGGGGTGGGGGGGGGGGGGGTCGGAAGATGGAGAGAATGCCTTCATTTCAGGCTTTAGTTTTTTTCTTGTGTGTTTCACCAGACAAAAGTTCATCATGCTTTGCAATGTGCTAGATTTTGAGTGTCATATTCTAACTGGTTCTTCTCTTTGTGCTGCTTCTCAGAGACTCTCTTACCACTATTCGAGCTGCATTATAATACTATGTGTTCCCAACATTTGTAGTGGTAGTTGTCCCTTTCAGGATAGAGGGAGAGAAGAAGAGAGTTCTCTAATATTCTGAATTTGGGTCTCAGGGATACAGCGTTTGGAAATGTTCCTGCCTCTCCTCCAGATATATATAGGCTCTGATATGTATGCCATTCCCTCCCCTAGCTTTTGAGTTTTGTTTTGTTTTTTAACCCCGGTTCTTCAATTCCCAGCTGCAGTTGGTTACCACCAGTGCCCTCACTCTACAATTTTGTTGTTTATCACCCTGAGGATTATTTTGTTCCATTGGGAAGTTAGGGAGATGGTTTCCTGGACAAATTTGATAGTGGCTGCTATTCTCATTCCCTAGGTAGTTCCATGAGGCAAGCTTTCTTGTGGTTTTCCCAAATAGTCCTTTGAGCTTGTAGTATCCATGGAGGAAAAGCTTACAAAAATGAAGTATATTCTCCTCCATCTGTGGGTTCCCTCTGGCCTTTAGCAATATACGGACATCTAGCTCTATCTCTGCACTGGCTTAGATGGCCATGGATAGTGTCAGACAGGCACATATCCGGGTTCTGTCTCTCCCTGCAGAGCTCTCTTTAGATTTCAGGTTAGCAGTTTATCCTCTAATCTCAGTATCTTATGGATTCAAAAAGGTAATTAATTTTCAGTTCTTTCACTTTCATAAATGAGAATTACTGCCTTTTTATCTCTCTACTAAGGCTGAGCTGAAACTGGAGTAATAATCATTATTTAAAAAAAACAAATTATTAAGATATTATACTGGGTACAATTTGTATCATTTACCAGTGAGAAAACTAAGGCTCTGGAATTCATATACAAAAAATAATTAGCTAGAACTTGGGAAAACAAGGCCAGAATCCAAGTTTTTTGAATCCCAATATAATATAATTCATAGCAAACAAGATTGTATGTCATTTTCCCTTTACTCTTTCTATTAATTATGACTTTTTGTAAGACAAATAAATATGGAAATCACTGAAGCAAGTCTTTAATTTTGTACTTACATAAAAAAGAGATGTGACATGTAGGAAATATGTAGAATTTTAGTGGAATATCTGAGACTACTAAAATTCACTGTTAATGATGCTGTGACATCATATTTCCTTGGTAAGAAAAAATAAATAGCCCTCATATATTTTAAAGACTTTTATGACAGATTATTTTTAAGAGGTATGACTTAATTCTGAAGAGCCTGTAAAATCAAAATGATCTTTATATTTAATATAAATCTTTCACAATGAACTACTACACTCATTATATTTATATTTTTGCATTTTGTAACTAGATAAAAATACAAATGAACCAAACATTTGTTATCACTTAACTGTATATTTTCAGTTGTTAAAATGTGCTAAATGATAGTTCATTTCCCCCCCACACATTTAAGGGAAAAAGTCCCTAGTTTATGTAGACACTTTCAAATAAGCACTGCAGGTCTTTACTGAAAATATAAGTTGTTTCTTTCTTTCTTTATTTTTAAGTTTTGGTTTGCTTTAAGGAGAAAGCACTACCGCAGTAATATTAATATCTAGGGAGTATATCATATTTTTAAAGTAATCTCCAATGTGGTTTTAGCATATAGAAGACTCAAATGGATCAGTGGGAACAGATTATAGAATCCAAATGAGGTATATATGGTCAATTTATTTTCCAAAACAAGTAATGTGAGGTCTTTACAGAAAGTGAAAAAAGAGAAAATGGTCCATTTATTTTCCAAAACAAGTAATGTGAGGTCTTTACAAAAAGTGAAAAAAGAGAAAAGAATAATCTTTATCAAAAAAAGGAAGAGAAAATGTTCTGAAAAATTAATCATTTCTATCTAAAAGAATGAACTGCATCCCATAGCTCACTCTTTGACAAAAACTAACTCAAAACGAACTATGGCAGTGAAGTAAGAGGTCAAATTATAAAGTCTCTAGAAGAGATAAGAAAAAAAAAATTCCTTGGTCCTTAGCATAGCAAAGGACGATAGGATATAAAATTTAGAGTTCATAAACATTTAACTTCCACCCTTCAAAACAAACTGCTAAGAAAATACAAAACTACTTCTGAGACTGGGATAAAATACTTGCAAACCATATTATCTGATAAAGGGTTTCTATTCAAAATACATATAGAAATCTCAATAACAACATTAATAGTTCTTATTAACTGAATAAACAGTAAAAACAGACAAAACATTCTATTGTATATTTTATTGGGAAAGATCTAATTGTGTTAAAACGGTACTCAGCATCATTAGTAATTCTGTTGCTGCTGCTAAGTCGCTTCAGTTGTGTCTGACTCTGCGACTCCAGAGATGGCAGCCCACCAGGCTCCCCCGTCCCTGGGATTCTCAAGGCAAGAACACTGGAGTGGGTTGCCATTTCCTTTTCCAATGCATGAAAGTGAAAAGTGAAAGTGAAGTCGCTCAGTCATGTCTGACTCCTAGCGACCCCATGGACTGCAGCCTACCAGGCTCTTCTGTCCATGGGATTACCCAGGCAAGAATACTGGTGTGCGGTGCCATTGCCTTCTCTGCATTAGTCATTAGGTCGTCTAGTCAAGGCTCTGGTTTTTCCAGTAGTCATGTGCAGATGTGAGAGTTGGACTGTGAAGAAGGCTGAGCGCCGAAGAATTGATGCTTTTGAACTGTGGTGTTGGAGAAGACTCTTGAGAGTCCCTTGAACTGCGAGGAGATCCAACCAGTCCATTCTGAAGGAGATCAGCCCTGGGATTTCTTTGGAAGGAATGATGCTAAAGCTGAAGCTCCAGTACTTTGGCCACCTCATGCGAAGAGTTGACTCATTGGAAAAGACTCTGATGCTGGGAGGGATTGGGGGCAGAAGGAGAAGGGGACGACAGAGGATGAGATGGCTGGATGGCATCACTGACTCGATGGACGTGAATCTGAGTGAACTCAAGGAGTTGATGATGGACAGGGAGGCCTGGCGTGCTGCAATTCATGGGGTTGCGAAGAGTTGGGCACGACTGAGCGACTAAACTGACCGACCGACCAACATACAAATTAAAGCCACAGTAAGTAAGATACTTCTACCTACTAGTGGAATAGCTAAAACTAAAGAGTCTGAAGGTAGCAAGAGTAGGTGAGAATGGGGAGCTACTGGAACTCTCATATACTGTTAGTGAGAAAGTAAAAATGCAATTACCATTTCTCACAGTTATGTATTTACTTATCACGTGAAGTATATGTTCACAGAAAGATCTGTCAAGTGTTTATAGTAGACATATACAATAAAGCCCCAAACTATAATCAATTCACCCAACTCAAATTAATAGTGAAAGAATTACTCTAATTGAAAAGGCATACAAGGAAGATAATATGTAATTCCTTTTATATGGAATTTACAAAAAGTCAGATCTATACTGATAGAAAATTAAATCACTGATTGCCATAGACTGGAACTTGGGTATGAAATTAACAACAAAAAAGCCCCAGGGAACTGGTTCAAGTGATGAAGATAATCTCCGTTATAATTATGGTGGTAGGTCCACACTCTAATCATCTGTCAAAGGGCATCTAATCTTATACTTAAAACTGATCAAATTCACTACATAAAAATCATGCCTAAATAAAGCTGATTTTTAAAACGTATACTACACAGAGAAAATACAGTCTTTTAAATAACAGTACTAGAATAACTGGACATCCACATGCAAACAGCAGATTCTTGACACAGACATTTTACTCTTCATAAAAATTGAATTATAATGGAATATATATCTAAATGGAAAATGCAAGAAGACAACAGAAGAAATTCAAGACAAACTTGAATACAGAGAAGACATTTTTGATGGATCATGGATCGTGGATTTCTTCCATTGATCATGCCTTACAACATGTAAGTGGTAGTGCTTTTATGGACTGGTCCCTAAAGACAAACATTGTTTCTTCCAATTAATTCTATTTTTTAGAAGCAAGTCCTTAAATTCACCCCCCCCCCAAAAAAAAGGTGTGTGGGATTGTGGGATTAGGCTGCCTAGTTTTCTCTTAGTTTCTGTTTTTCTGCACATTTCTCTTGAAATCTAAAGAGAAAAATAATGCAACTTTCTACTTAATGGTCTGGGTGAGGTAAATAGAAAATACATTTTATTGGTACTTAGTATTACTCAATATAAATTGACTCTAATGTAGAGAAGATGATAGAGCATATGGTGATCATTTTCTAATATATACAAACATCGAACCATTGTGCTGTACACCTGAAAGTAATATAATGTGATGTCAATTCTCTCTCTATATATATAAAACTGGCACTTAGTACTGCTTAGTATAAATTGACCCTAATGCAGAGAAGCAACAGGATTCTGCCAGAACTTGAATCAAGAGAGAAGCATAAAGCCAGATCAAAATGGACCTTCTGATGACTTAGTCCCTGTTGTCTCCCCCTTTCTTGCATTTCTCAAGGGCTAGAGGATTAATTAACAGGGGAGACATTCACTTCATAAAAGCAGATAAATAGAACTGATGAGCAGTTCACATTTTTTGGAGTGAAATGTCAGTGCACCAGCTGTCTGCCCTGATGACTTTCAACTTAGCTATTCAAAAGTTTGGGGCTTCTGACCCCATTTCTGTATTCTATTTTCTGTATGCTAATCCTCTAAAGCATAAAAGGTTATGATATACAGAAAAATCAAATATTCAGAAAAAGGGAAGCAAAACTACTATAAAAACTGTTAACATGAAAATGAGAAAATTATAAAGCAAAACCAAATGGAAATCATTTTCATAAAAATAAAATACTTGTATTAGAAATAAAGATTTCAGTAGAAGGATTTTATAATGGAATAATACAGGCAAAAATGCTATTTTATTGAACTAGAATATTAAGCTTTAAAAGCCTCTCAGAAATCATCAGAAAATAATTAAAAAATGGAAGCGCTAAGAACTTTATATATCTATTGGATAGAAACAGACACAAAGTTCCCTAAAATAAGAGTCTTAGAAGGAGTTATATAATATAAAAAAATAAATGGCGCAGAGAAGATATTGAAGCAGGAAGGTTTGAACAGATCCAAATATTAGAGGAAGATGAAATATCTCATTAAAATATATCATAGTATAAAGAAAAAAATCTCTTAAAAAGCTAAAACCAGACATATAATAGTGAAACTAAGATTTTATAGAACAATGAAAAATCTAATTAACTCTTTATTAGATTTATAAGCAACATCAAAGCCACACAATGGAAAATTGTTTTCAAAATGTAAAAGATAAAGAATTGTACCATATTATTATTTTATGGTAAATGAAATTGATATATTAAATAAATATGTAATTTAAGATACCTCAGGCATTTTTATCATACAAAAATATTTATTGGAGGATAGCCTATTGAATGGATATTAACAACTTAGGGAAATGCTTAATTAAAAATGTAAAACAAGGGTGAGTAAAAATTTTATAAAAGTTATTATCATATAAAAACAGCAAGAATAAAAATGGAAAATAAGTAAAAATGTTATCTCTATTATGGTAGACTATAACCACAGAAGATATTAATATAATGAAAGGGAGTGGTGTCAGGGACTAGAGAGACTCTTAATGTCTATTCTGGCCCAAGAGAAAAATAAAATAATCAATGACTTTAAAACTGCAAGGGAATCCGAACCAAATAGAGTTTTAATAAATTAGAACCAACCACCAGATTTTTGAAATACATAGTGTTTTCAAATCAGAAGAAAAATTGATCTCTTCTTAAAATGAGAAAAAATAAATTCATCGAATATAAAATATAGCCATGATTATAAAACTGTAAATCAATTAAATTTAATGATGCAAAAGGAAAGAGCTTTACCTACACAGAGTGTCTCCATGTGGCCTTGATTTTTTAACAACATATATTTCATGGTTGCTCAGGTCTATAAAAGCAAGTGTTCCAATGATCAGATGGAGACCATATTACCTTTTATGGTCTATCTTTGGATGTACCATTGTCTTATTATTGCTACATACTAACAAGCCTGTGGGGATTAAAAGGAATAGAACATAGACCTCAGTTCTTAGTGGAAGGAAAAGATGTCAAAACACACTGTAAGAAGAGCATATGGCAGAGGAGATATTATTGTACAATCTGTCTGCCTTCTAACTAAAAGAGTCCATTTTTCTCTCACACAGAAAATATAACAATGTCTGCCCTCTAAAGCCCCTAGGCCTCCTACCATAGCAATATCAGTCCATCAAAGTTCAAGATCTCAGGTAAATCGGGTTCAGCTACAGCTGAAGCTCTTCAGCTCCTGTACTTTGTGCAGATCACTTTGAATACAATTTCTTTCTAACTGATGACCTGAGAACTAAAGGCATATTGTATGTTCCCCACATAGGCAGCATACAATGATAGGATAGGCATAGAATAGCCAATATAGACACCCCCCTCTCCAAAAACAGGAGATACAACAGTTAACTGCTCCATATAAAATATTCAGAATCCAGCCCAGGTACATGTAGCCAATTAATTATTTAGGACTAAATCCTCATGACTGAGATTTTTCGGTGGCCCTAGTCTCTGTACTGAGATCTTGGTTTTGCCTTCAGAAGGATCCTCCCTTTTCCTTAAGAAATTATTTGTGATTGTAAATGCGTAGTTTTCTCAGCCTGCTTTTTGCATGTATTACTTAAAGGAGTGTGAAAACCTTATTTTATTTTATATAGTCTCTCCTGGCCTCAACACAACATGACAGCATTAAAAAAAAAAAAAAAGCCTAGCTTTTGGAGGTATTTATTTATTTTGTTTGTTTTTGTATATCAACATTCCCATTTTATTTTATTAAATTTATTTATTTTAATTGGAGGCTAATTACATTGCAATATTGTAATGGTTTTTGGTATACATCGATAAGAATCAGTCACAGGTGCAAATGTGTTCTCCATCAAGAACCCCCCTCCCACCTCCCTCCCAATCCCATCCCCCAGGGTCATCCCAGTGCACCAGCCTTGAGCACCCTGTCTCATGCATTGAACCTGAACTGGTGATCCACTTCACATATGATAATATACACGTTTCAATGCTACCCTCTCAAATCATCTCACCCTCGCCTTCTCCTACCGAGTCCAAAAGAATGTTCATTACATCTGTGTCTCTTTTGCTATCTCGCATATAGGGTCATCATTACCATCTTTCTAAATTCCATATATATTTTTCTTTCTGATTTACTTGGCTATGTATAATAGGCTTCAGTTTCATCCACCTTATTAGAACTGATTCAAATGAATTCTTTTTAATAGCTGAGTAATATTCCATTGTGTATATGTACCACTGCTTTCTTATCCATTCATCTGCCAATGGCCTCTAGGTTGCTTCCATGTTCTGGCTATTGTAAACAGTGCTGTGATGAACATTGGGGTTCACGTTTCTCTTTAAATTCTGGTTTCCTTGATGTGTATGCTTAGCAGTGGGATTGCTAGGTCAAACGGCAGTTGTATTTCCAGTTTTTTAAGGAATTTCCATATTGTTCTCCATAGTGGCTGTACTAGTTTGCATTCCTACCAACAGTGTAACAGGGTTCCCTTTTCTCCACACCCTGTCCAGCATTTATTGTTTGTTGACTTTTTGATTGCAGCCATTCTGACCAACATGAGATGGTACCTCATTGTGGTTTTGATTTACATTTATCTGATAATGCGTGATGTTGAGCATCTTTTCATGTGTTTGTTAGCCATTTGTATGTCTTCTTTGGAGAAATGTCTGTTTAGTTCTTTGGCCCATTTTTTGATTGGGTCATTTATTTTTCTGGAATTGAGCTGCAGGAGTTGCTTGTATTTTTTTTTTTTTAGATTAATTCTTTGTCAGTTGCTTCACTTGCTATTATTTTCTTCCATTCCGAAGGCTGTCTTTTCACCTTGCTTATAGTTTCCTTTGTTGTGCAAAAGCTTTTAAGTTTAATTAGGTCCCATTTGTTTATTTTTGCTTTTATTTCCATTACTCTGGGAGGTAGGTCATAGAGGATCCTGCTGTGATTTACGTTGGAGAGTGTTTTGCCTATATTCTCCTCTAGGGGTTTTATATTTTCTGGTCTTATATTTGGTCCATTTTGAGTTTATTTTTGTGTATGGTGTTAGAAAGTGTTCTATTTAATTCTTTTACAAGCGGTTGACCAGTTTTCCCAGCATCACTTGTTAAAGAGATTGTCTTTAATTTATTGTACATTCTTGCCTCCTTTGTCGAAGATAAGGTGTCCATAGGTGTATGGATTTATTTCTGGGCTTTCTATTTTGTTCCATTGATCTGTCCTTGTGCAAGTACCATACTGTCTTGCTGACTGTAGCTTTGTAGTATAATCTGAAGTCAGGCAGGTTGATTCCTCCAGTTTCTTTCTTCTTTCTCAAGATTTCTTTGGCTATTCAGTGTTTTTTGTATTTCCATACAAATTGTGAAATTATTTTTTCTAGTTCTCTGAAAAATACTATTGGTAGCTTGATAGGGATTGCGTTGAATCTATAGATTGCTTTGGGTAGAATACTCGTTTTCACTATATTGATTCTTCTGATCCATGAACATGGTATATTTCTCCATCTATTTGTGTCATCTTTCATCAGTGTTTTATAGTTTTCTATATATAGGTCATTTGTTTCTTTAGGTAGATTTATTCCTAAGTATTTTATTCTATAGACACCTCAAAACTCACTACTGGACACTTCATTGCACTCCAGAGAGAAGAGATCCAGCTCCACCCACCAGAACACCAATGCAAACTTCCCTAACCAGGAAACCTTGACAAGCGACTTGTTCAACCCCACCCACAGGGAGGAACTTCCACAATAAAAATGAACCGCAAACTTCCAGCATACAGAAAGGCTACCCCAAATACAGCAATTTAAACAAAATAAAAAGGCAGAGAATTATTCAGCAGGTAAAGGAACATGATAAATGCCCACCAAACCAAACAAAAGAGGAGGAGATAAGGAGTCTACTTGAAAAAGAATTTGGAATAATGATAGTAAAAATGATCCAAAATCTTGAAAACAAAATGGAGTTATAAATAGATAGTCTGGAGACAAGGATTGAGAAGATGCAAGAAATGTTTAACAAGGGCCTAAAAGAAATAAAAGAGTCAATCAATAATGAATAATGTAATAACTGAGATAAAAAACACTCTGGAGGGTACCAACAGTAGAATAACTGAGGCAGAAGATAGGATAAGTGAGGTGGAAGATAGAATGGTGGGAATAAATGAAGCAGGGAGGAAAAAAGAAAAAATAATTAAAAGAAATGACAACCTCAGAGACCTCTGGGATAATGTCAAACACCCCAACATTTCAATCCTAGGAGTCTCAGAAGAAGAAGACAAAAAGAAAGGCCATGAGAAAATACTTGAGGAGATAATAGTTGAAAACTTCCCAGATTACTGTACTCAGCAAGGATCTCATTCAAATATGAAGGAGGTATTCATTTATAACAGACTCCATTAGACAATGGTCACATCCACAAAAACTTTTCTCCAGGGGCTCCCTTGAATCTAGCATGTGATAAGCCTTTCAATGTTCTTAGAAACCCTATTTTTTAACAGAGATGGCCACAGAGCATCCCATTAAGATATTCTGAAGGCATTTTGTGTGTGTTAAAGGATTTATAGGGGTGCTTTTGAAGTCTTAGCAAACACTTTACAGTTGCACCCTTAGTTTCATCTTTACCATGAGACATTTTTCTGATGGTGTCTGAGAGCTGATCTATGAACTATGGCTATTTCTTACTTCATGACTCTTCTTCTAAAGGAGGTTAAGAATGAGAAATAGTTTCATTTACAAACTCGGCAAGTCTAGGACTATTTATATTTACACTAAAATTTCCCCTTTCTCTTTTTGTATTTGGCAACTAGAAAATGATAGACAGCACACTCAAAACTTTGCTTATAAATCCCCTTACCTTAGATCATCATGTTCTTAGTATATCCTCTGCTTTCTACATTACTCTGGTTGTCAGTTTTATACTATCAGCCTCTGCATAAAAGGGTCTCTGTTCCTCCAGCTCCTGACAACATTTTCCTCTCTTTCCTTTAAAACCCCCATTAACAGCCTCCTCATAGTGCTTAACACTTTTAGTATCACTGTCTTTGATGACTTTTAGGTTTTCACTAATAGTTTCTCCAGTGCCCTTTCAACTTCTTCCCAACCACTCTTATCAATAGCACTGCATCATATTTTAGATTTTTTAAAGGCAACATTCCATTACTGGTAGTTATCTATTATAAAATAGACTAGTTCATTATCTACTATAAAATAGATAACTAGTTAGTTATCTACTATAAAGCAGATATTATAAAATAGATAACTAGTTATCTAACTAGATAAAATATCTAGTAATTTATTATAAAAATTACTTCAAAAGCTAATGGCTTAAAACAATCATTTCATTATGCTCACATACTCTGTGAAATACCAGTTCAGAAAGGGCACAGTGAGGTGGCTTCCTCTCTCTAACTTGCTATGTAAGAACTCAATGGAAAGAAGTCTTAGATTGGTAATGACTAGCTGAAGCAGGGCAAGACTCATCTAGAGGCTTCATCATTTACATGCCACTAGTGATGGTGGCATCACCAGTGATGGTGATGGCCACTGTGATTGCCATCTGGGACAGTCAAGTAGATGATACTCTGTCAGTTCATCTACAAATAGTATTTTATGTGACTTGACCATCTTGACAGCATGGTAGATAGACATGGTAGCCTTGGATTTCTAACGTGGCACTCAGAACTTGAGAGGCAAGTTTTCCAAGTTAAGTGATGGAGACTCAGTTGCCTTATATGATCTAATTTAATTACATAAAACAAAAACAATTAATTATATATATTTTGAAATATCTGAGTATGTGCAAGGCTTAGTGAGGCTGGTTCATGTCTTTCTATATTCAGAGGACAGCTTAACAGAGAATGAGGTTATGCACTTTCAAGAAAACTCAGTTCCACAGAGTTGGTAAATTGATACTGGCTGCAGTGTGGAACCCCAAGCAGGGTCACTATGTGTGCACATCTTGGGAAGGGGGTGATGTCTTATTTTCTCTCCATGTGGACCTTTGCACAGTCTACTTGGTCTTCTACACAGCACAATGAGTTGGTTCCAAGAAAGGTATCTCAATAGAATCAAAAGGAAACTATTTTGGTTTTGATAATCCAGCTTTAGAAGTCACAGAGCATTATTTTTGTCATGTTCACAAACATTACTGGATCCAATACTACTTCACAATGAGAAAACTGTCAAAACTATATTACAGAAAGAGAATGTGTAATGGGAAATACTGTTTTATTTGAAACATCATTTGAAGCCATCTTTGAAACTAGTAATCTACATGATGATTATGGTTAATATTGTTGTACAATATACTTGAAAATTCCTAAGAGAATACATCCTAAAAGTTTTCATCATAAGGAAAAAAAAGATTATTTTGTTTCTTTTTGCTACACAAAAAATGATGAATATTAACTAAAAACAGTGCTAATCATTTTGCAATATATGTGACTCAGGTTATTTTGCTGTAAAAATTAAATGTATACAGAGCTGTTCATTGATTAGATCTCAACAAAACTGAAAAAAAAGATAAAAGGGCAATCTGCCAAACAACTCCACTATTATAGCTTTCTTGGAGGAAAGAAAAAAGTACAGTACATATGATGCATGCAAGCATATATGTATATACCCATATACAAATATATGCATGAATAATCATTGGTTATGAAATTGAGATCTTTATAGTCATTTATATAAAGAATTTACCTGAATTCTTAGTTTTTTTTTAATTTAGAAAAAGTTTGAGTGTGTTTGTTTTGGGTCCATTTGAGTTTACTGTACCAAGGAAGCTTAGGAAAAGACACATTATTTAGCACACAATAAAATTTGATTTTATTTTTTGAGATAACTAGTACATGACACACTTCCACAAAATGTCTTCTTTCAAAAATAAAAATTATCTTAATTATTATATCAAAATATAAATAAATATGCCAATTAACTTATTATAGAGTTGTTAGTAAAATGCTATTGAGAGATATTTAATTTTAAAACAAAGTCAATCTTAAACAATTAAGGTTAGTAATTCACTTAAAATACTAACAAAATAAAGGATTCTCAGAATGAGAACAAAAGATGGCACAGCTGGATAATTTTTTCACACAAAATTATGTTTTAGATCATCAATTTGAAGAAAAAAGTCATTATCAGAATAAACTCAGCTTGTCCTATTCTTAAATAACACAGAATCTATATTCTAAAAAATATATAATTCTCCTTATTTGGTCACATAAATGCAAATGTTGCCTTTGCTTGACTTGCATTAGAAAACACAAAGTATTTATGCCATGATATGGCACTGCTGCTGTTGCTGCTGCTAAAGTCGCTTCAGTCGTGTCCGACTCTGTGTGACCCCATGGACTGCAGCCCACCAGGCTCGCCCATCCCTGGGATTTTCCAGGCAAGAACACTGGATTGGGTTACCATTTCCTTCTCCAATGCACGAAAGTTAAAAGTGAAAGTGAAGTCGCTCAGTCATGTCAGACTCAGCAAACCCATGGACTGGGGCCTTCCAGGCCCCACCATCCACGGGATTTTCCAGGCAAGAGTACTGCAGTGGGGTGCCATTGCCTTCTCCTGATATGGCACTAAACACTGATTATTCTCTGGAAATATTTTAACCTATTACAAAATTTGGTCAGGTACTCATTTTTATAAAGTTAAACTGCTCAAATCAAAAAAGATCTTCACGACCAAGAAATCATGATGGTGTGATCACTCACCTAGAGCCCAACATCCTGGAATGTGAAGTCAAGCGGGCCTTAGAAAGCATCACTACGCACAAAGCTAGTGGAGGTGATGGAATTCCAGTTGAGCTATTTCAAATCCTGAAATATGATACTGTGAAAGTACGACACTCAATATGCCAGCAAATTTGGAAAACTCGGCAGTGGCCACAGGACTGGAAAAGGTCAGTTTTCATTCCAATCCCAAAGAAAGGCAATGCTAAAGAATGCTCAAACTACCGAACAATTGCACTCATCTCACATGCTAGTAAAGTAATGCTCAAAATTCTCCAAGCCAGGCTTCAGCAACACGTGAACCGTGAACTTCCAGATGTTCAAGCTGGTTTTAGAAAAGGCAGAGGAACCAGAGATCAAATTGCCAACATCCGCTGGGTCATGGAAAAAGGAAGAAAGTTCCAAAAACATCTATTTCAGCTTCATTGACTATGCCAATGCCTTAGACTGTGTGGGTCACAATAAACTGTGGAAAATTCTGAAAGAGATGGGAATACCAGACTACCTGACATGCCTCTTGAGAAACCTATATGCAGGTAAGGAAGCAATAGTTAGAACTGGACATGGGACAACAGACTGGTTCCAAATAGGAAAAGGAGTACGTCAAGGCTGTATATTGTCACGCTGCTTATTTAACTTATATGCAGAGTACATCATGAGAAATGCTGGGCTGGGAGAAGCACAAGCTGGAATCAAGACTTCCGGGAGAAATATCAATAACCTCAGATATGCAAATGACACCACCCTTATGGCAGAAAGTGAAGAGGAACTAAAAAGCCTCGTGATGAAAGTGAAAGAGGAGAGTGAAAAAGTTGGCTTAAAGTTCAACATTCAGAAAATGAAGATCATGACATCTGGTCCCATCACTTCATGGGAAATAGATGGGGAAACAATGTCAGACTTTATTTTGGGGGCTCTAAAGTCACTGCAGATGGTGACTGCAGCCATGAAATTAAAAGACGCTTACCCCTTGGAAGAAAAGTTATGACCAACCTAGATAGCATTTTGAAAAGCAGAGACATTACTTTTCCAACAAAGGTCCATCTAGTCAAGGCTATGGTTTTTCCAGTGTTCATATATGGATGTGAGAGTTGGACTGTGAAGAAAGCTGAGTGTCAAAGAATTGATGCTTTTGAACTGCGGTGTTGGAGAAGACTCTTGAGAGTCCCTTGGACTGCAAGGAAATCCAACCAGTCCATTCTGGAGGAGATCAGCCCTGGGATTCCTTTGGAAGGAATGATGCTAAAGCTGAAACTCCAGTACTTTGGCCACGTCGTGTGAAGATTCGACTCACTGGAAAAGACTCTGATGCTGGGAAGGATTGGGGCAGGAGGAGAAGGAGACGACAGAGGATGAGATGGCTGGATGGCATCACTGACTCGATGGACATAAGTCTGAGTGAACCCCGGGAGTTGGTGATGGACAGGGAGGCCTGGCACGCTGCAGTTCATGGGGTCGCAAAGAGTCAGACACGGCTGAGTGAGTGAACTGAACTGAAACTGCTCAGTAAACCTTGATTTTGAACTTCCCTGTTGGCTCTGTGCTAGTGCAGGAGACAGGAGTTCCACCCCTGTCCAGGAAGATCCCATATGCCATGGATCTCTGAAAGCTAAGCTTGAGCACTGAAACTACTGAGTCTGAACCTGGAGGCCAAGAGAGCTTCAACTACTGAAGCCCGAGCACTCTAGAGCCTGTGCTTTGCAACAAGAAAAGCCATCACAATGAGAAGCTCCCACATGGCAACTAAAGAGTAGTCCCCAATCACTGCAAATAGAGAAAGCCCACCTGCAACAATGTAGACCCACCACAAACAAAAATAAAATTAATTAATTAATTTTTTGAAATCAACATTTTATAAGGTTCCCAGCAAGCAAATAAATTTCTGTAAGAAAAACATTGGAACTGTGATATGGTCGGGGTACTTAATTTTATGCTTACTGATATATTGATAAGATGATTAATAGAGGGCTTAAAACTCAAAGACAATATAAGTATCTGTTTAAAAAAGTTCTATTTATTTTGAAATATTTGCTGAACAATTCAAATGAAAGAAACCACAAGAAATGCCACGTATAATAAGCTGATTTTGTCTTAACTAATTTCTAGACAAAGGAACAGTTGAGATGATTTTATTCTGACAATTAGCTATGTGCAGACCACTTTCCCCCCAATTCTCTTCCCCTGTGATTTTAGGTTAGAGTGAAGTAAAATGGACTGGAATGGGTGAATTTAACTCAGATGACCATTATATCTACTACTGTGGGCAAGAATCTCTTAGAAGAAATGGAGTAACCATCATGGTCAACAAAACAGTCTAAAATGCAGCACTTGGATGCAATCTCAAAAACGACAGAATGATCTCTCTTCATTTCAAAGGCAAACCATTCAATATCACACTAATCCAAATCTATGCCCTGACCAGTAATGCTGAAAAAAGCTGAAGCTGAATGGTTCTATGAAGACCTACAAGACCTTCTAGAACTAACACCAAAAAAGACATCCTTTTCATTATAAGGGACTGGAAAGCAAAAGTAGGAAGTCAAGAAATACCTGAAGTAACAGGAAAATTTGGCCTTAGAGTACAGAATGAAGCCGGGCAAAGACTCAGAGTTTTGCCAAGAGAATGCACTCGTCATAGGAAACACTTTATTCCAACAACACAAGAGAAGACTCTACACAGGGATATCTCCAGACAGTCAATACCAAAATCAGATTGATTATATTATTTCCAGCCAAAGATGGAGAAGCTCTACAAAGTCAGCAAAAACAAGACAGGGAGCTGACTGTGTCTCAGATCATGAACTCCTTATTTCAAACTTCAGACTTAAATTGAAGAAAGTAGGGAAAACCACTAGACCATTCAGGGATGACCTAAATCAAATTCCTTTCCATTACACAGTGGAAGTGACAAATAGATTCAAGGATTCAGATCTGATAGAGCCTAAAGAAATATGGACGGAGGTTCGTAACATTGTACAGGAGTCAGGGATCAAGGCAATTTCCATGAAAAAGAAATGTAAAAAGGCAAAATGGTTGTCTGAGGAGACCTTACAAATAGCTGAGAAAAGAGAAGTGAAGGAGAAAAGGAAAAATATACCCATTTGAATGCAGAGTTCCAAAGAATAGCAAGGAGAGATAAGAAAGCATTCCTCAGTGATCGGTGCAAAAAAATAGAGGGAAACAATAGAATGGGAAAGACTAGAGATCTCTTCAAGAAAATTAGAGATACCAAGGGAACATTTCATGCAAAGATGGGCACAATAAAGGACAGAAATGGTATGGACCTAACAGAAGCAGAAGATATTAAGAAGAGGTGGAAAGAATACACAGAAGAACTATACAAAAAAGATCTTCATGACCCAGAGAACCACAATGGTGTGATCACTCACCTAGAGCCAGACATCCTGGAATGCAAAGTCAAGTGGGCCTTAGGAAGCATTACTACGAACAAAGCTAGTGGAGGTGATGGAATTCCAATTGAGCTATTTCAAATCCTAAAAGATGATGCTGTGAAAATGCTGCACTCAATATGCCAGGAAATTTGGAGAACTCAGCAGTGGTCATAATACTGGAAAAGTTCAGTTTTCATTCCAATCCCAAAGAAAGATAATGCCAAAGAATGCTCAAACTACTGCACAGTTGCACTCATCTCACATGCTAGTAAAGTAATGCTCAAAATTCTCCAACCCATGCTTCAACAGTACATGAACTTTGAACTTCCAGATGTTCAAAGTGGATTTAGAAAAGGCAGAAGAACCAGAGATTAAATTGCAACATAACTGCAATTAAATCATTGAAAACACAAGAGAGTTCCACAAAAATATCTACTTCTGCTTTATTGACTAGGCCAAAGCCTTTGAATGCGGGGATCACAAAAGCTCTGGAAAATTCTGAAAGAGATGAGAATAACAGACCACCTGACCTGCCTCCTGAGAAATCTGTATGCAGGTCAGGAAGCAACAGCTAGAACTGGACATGGAACAATAGACTGGCTCCAAATCTGGAAAGCAGTACAAGACTATATATTGTCACCCTGCTTATTTAACTAATTTGCAGAGTGCATCATGAGAAATGCTGGGCTGGATGAAGCCCAAGCTGGAATCAAGATTGCTGGGAGAAATATCAATGACCTCAGATATGCAGATGACACCACCCTTGACACCACCCAGATGACGGCACAAAGTGAAAAAGAACAAAAAAGCCTCTTGATAAAAGTGAAAGAGGAGGATAAAAAAGTTTTCTTAAAACTCAACATTCAGAAAACTAAGATCATAGCATCTGGCCCCATCACTTCATGGCAAATAGATGGGGAAACAATGGAAACAGTTATAGACTTTATTTTGGGCGGGGGGGGTGGGGAGCGGTGCTTCAAAATCACTGCAGATGGTGGCTGCAGTCACAAAATTAAAAGACATTTGCTCCTGGAAGAAAAGTTATGATCAACCAAGATGGCATATTAAACAGAAGAGACATTACTTTGCCAGCAAAGATCCGTCTAGTCAAAAGCTATGATTTTCCCACTAGTCATGTATGGATGTGAGAGTTGGACTATAAAGAAAGTTGAGCACCAAAGATTTGATGCCTTTGAACTGTGGTGTTGGAGAAGACTCTTGAGAGCCCCTTGGACCCCAAGGAGATCCAACTAGTCCATCCTAAAGGAAATCAGTCCTGAACATTCATTGGAAGGACTGATGCTGAAGCTGAAACTCCAATACTTTGGCCACCTGATGCAAAACTGGGAAATATTGAAGGCAGGAGGAGAAGGGGATGACAGAGAATGAGATAGTTGGATGGCATCACCGACTCGATGGACATGAATTTGAGTAAAGTCCAGGAGTTGGTGATGGACAGGGAAGCCTGGCATGCTGCAGTCCATGGGGTCGCAAAGAATGGACACAACTGAGCAACTAAACTGAACTGAACTAAACAACAGGAATGCTTGCAAATTTGAAGCTGAAAGATCCTTATGATGGCCTGAGCTTCACTTGAGCTTACTCAAGTTGCCAATATACTGACTCACCCTGTCGGGTAGGCCACTACCCTACAGTCCATCAACTCTACTACTTCAGTTGCTCCAGGTCATGGCACACTGCACCCTCACTATAAATGATGCCAGCAACTTCTGGACTAAATTAGCATTTTGAGGTTGAAGGCAGTTAAAAATTCACACATGCTTCAATTTGTTCCTATCAGTTCCTATTTGCTTTTGTTTTCCATCTTTTCCAAGGCAAGCTTTATCCAGTCTGTCAGCTGTTCTGCCTACAGCAATTTTAGGTTTAGCAGCAGACAATGATGTAAGTCTTCCTTAGAATTCTTCACCATCCTCCACAATTATGTAATTCCATCCATATAGTAAACCACATTATTTCATATTACACATTCTGGTATACTTCCCTGGTCAAACCCTAACTAATACATCAGTCAAGTCAGTTAAATCAGGTTCAGGACACTTATTCTACTTAAGTTCAGGGTTCAGTTACTGTGTTTTGATAATCTTTGCACATGTCATTGTCATGTTTCCTTCCTTGAACATCTTTCTCCAACTTTAAGCAGAAATTGAAGAGTTACTGAATGAAGATACACATGTGTTAGATAATTAATGAACTATGAACATTCTATCCCTCAAGCATCTTGAAGTCTACATTAAGAATGAAGTACTGAAAATTCCTGGGGGCGGGCCTAAGATGGCAGAGGAATAGGATGGGGAGACCACTTTCTCCCCCACAAATTCATCAAAAGAACACTTAAATGCTGAGTAAAGTCCACAACACAACTTCTGAATGCCGGCAGAGGACATCAGGCGCCCAGAAAAGCAGCCCAGTGTCTTCGAAAGGAGGTAGGAAAAAATATAAAAGACAAAAAAAGAGACAAAAGAGGTAGGGATGGAGCTCTGTCCCAGGAAGGGAGTCTTAAAAAGAGAGGTTTCCAAACACCAGGAAACATTCTCACTGCCGAGTCTGTGGTGAGCCTTGGAAGCACAGAGGGCAACATAACAGGGAGGAAAAATAAATAATTAAAACCTACATATTATGTGCCCAACAGTAACTCCCCCAGCAGAGAAGCAGTGCAAACATCTGCACCCGCCACTAGCACGTGGGGGCTGGGCAGGGAGGCGCAGACTGCATTGCTTAGAGTAAGGACCAGGCCTGAATGCCCTGAGGGCAATCTGAGCGAACTAACTTGGGCTAGCAAACCAGACTGTGGGATAACTACCTCGCGAAAAGCCCTAACCTAAGACACCGCCAGGCCCGCTCACAGAACAAAGGACTGAACAGAGCTAAGCCCATTGCAGACCATCCCCCTCTGGTGACAGGCAAGCGAGGGCAGCCAGAGCCGGAAGGGGGCAATCACGGCGCCAGAGAGACCTTATCTACCAAACTGCAAGCAGGCTTCTTTGCTAACTAAGACTTCTTGGGGTTCTGGATGGACAACATCCACCTGAGAAGGTACGCCAGTTTTACACCCAGAAAATGGAGCAGCAGGGACAGGGGAGGCGATAAGTTGCAGCAACCACGCTCACCAAACACTTCACCACCTGAGCTGCTTGGACCTGGGAAGGGCACAAAATGCAGGACCAACTGAGTCTGCACCTCTGAGGACTACCTGAGTGCCTGAACCTGAGCAGCTTAGACCTGGGAGGTGCATGCAGCCCAGGGTCAGCCTCGGACGGTTTCTGGCGGAGCAACCTAGAGGCTGAGCAGTGTGGGCAGGGACAGCACAAGCATCATGAGCGGGGACAGGCCCAGTGTTGCTGAGACACTGCAAGCACATGCCAGTGTTATTTGTTTGCAGTGTCCCTCCCTCCCCACAGCAAGACTGAACAAGTGAGCCTAAAAAAGTGTCCACCACCTCCCCCTTGTGTCAGGGTGGAAATCTGACACTGAAGAGACCAGCAAACAGAAGAAGCTAAAACAGAGGGAACTGTCTTGGAAGTGACAGGTGCATTAGATTAAAACCCTGTCGTTAGTACCGATTACATAGGAAGGGGCCTACAGATCTTGAGAAATATAAGCTGGACCAAGGAAATATCTGAAAATGAACTGACCTCACACTGCCCACAACAATACCAGAGAAAATCCTAGATATATTTTTACTATTTTTACTATCATTCTTTCTTTTTTAACTTTTTTAAAATTTTTAAGTCCTCGATACTCCTTTTTCATTTTTATAACCTACTATTACTTTGCAAAAAAAAAAAAGAGACCTTATTTTTTAAAGCAAACTTCATATATATATATTTTTTATATAATTTTTGTGACTTGTTTTTCTTTTCTTTAATATTGTATTTTTGAAAATCCAACCTCTACTCTAGATTTTTAATCTTTGCTTTTTGGTATTTGTTGTCAATTTTGTACCTTTAAGAACCCCATATTCAGTACCCATTTTTACTTGGGAGTGAGATTACTGGCTTGACTAGTCTCTCCCCCTTTGGACTCTCCTTTTTCTCCACCAGATAACCTCTATCTCCTCCCTCCCTCTTCTCTTCTCTACCCAATTCTGTGAATTTCTTTGCATGTTCCAGATGGTGGAGAACACTTAAGGAACTGATTACTGGCTGGATCTCTCTCCTTTTGATTCCCCCCTTTATCCTCCTGGCCACCTCTGTCTCCTTCCTCCCTCTTCTCTTCGCTGTATAACTCCATGACCATCTCTGAGCAGTCCAGACCGTGGAGTGCACATAAGGAAGTGATTACTGGCTAGCTTGCTCTCTCCTCTTTTGATTTCACCTCATCTCATTCAGGTCACCTCTAACTCCCCCCTCCCTCTTCATTTCTCCATGTAACTCTGTGAACCTCTCTAGGTGTCCCTAATTGTGGAGAAACTTTTCATCTTTAACCTAGCTGTTTTATCAACGGTGATGTATAGATGGAGAAGTCTTGAGACCACTGTAAAAATAAGACTGAAAACCAGAAACAGGAGGCTTAAGCCCAAATCCTGAGAACACCAGAGAACTCCTGACTCCAGGGAACATTAATTAACAGGAGCTCATCAAACGCCTCCATACCTACACTGAAACCAAGCACCACCCAAGAGCCAACAAGTTCCAGAACAAGACATACCACACAAATTCTCCAGCAACACAGGAACACAGCCCTGAGCTCCAATATACAGGCTGCCCAAAGTTACTCCAAACCCACTGACATCTCATAACTCATTACTGGACAGTTCATTGCACTCCAGAGAGAAGAAATCCAGCTCCACCCACCAGAACACCGACACAAGCTTCCCTAACCAGGAAACCTTGACAAGCCACCCGTACAACTCCACCCACAGTGAGGAAACTCCACAATAGAGAACTCCACAGACTTCCAGAATACAGAAAGGCCACCCCAAACACAGTAATATAAACAAGATGAAGAGGCAGAGGAATACCCAGCAGGTAAAGGAACAGGATAAATGCCCACCAAACCAAACCAAAGAAGATGAAATAGGGAATCTACCTGATAAAGAATTCCAAATAATGATAGTGAACATGATCCAAAATCTTGAAATCAAAATGGAATCACAGATAAATAGCCTGGAGATAAGAATTGAGAAGATGCTAGAAAGGTTTAACAAGGACTTAGAAGAAATAAAAAAGAGTCAATATATAATGAATAATGCAATAAATGAGATCAAAAACACTCTGGAGGCAACAAACAGAATAACAGAGGCAGAAAATAGGATTAGTGAAATAGAAGATCGAATGGTAGAAATAAATGAATCGGAGAGGGAAAAAGAAAAACAAGTTAAAAGAAATGAGGACAATCTCAGAGACCTCCAGGACAGTGTCAAATGCCCCAACATTCGAATCATAGGAGTCCCAGAAGAAGAAGACAAAAAGAAAGACCATGAGAAAATACTTGAGTAGATAATAGTTGAAAACTTCCCTAAAATGGGGACGGAAATAATCACCCAAGTCCAAGAAACCCAGAGAGTCCCAAACAGGATAAACCTAAGGCAAAATACCCCAATACACATATTAATCAAATTAACAAAGATGAAACACAAAGAACAAAGATTAAAAGCAACAAGGGAAAAACAACAAATAATACACAAAGGGATTCCCATAAGGATAACAGCTGATCTTTCAATAGAAACTCTTCAGGCCAGGATGGAATGGTAAGACATACTTAAAGTGATGAAAGAAAATAACCTACAGCCCAGATTGCTGTACCCAACAAGGATCTCATTCAAATATGAAGGAGAAATCAAAAGCTTCACAGACAAGCAAAAGCTGAGAGAATTCAGCACCACCAAACCAGCTCTCCAACAAATGCTAAAGGATATTCTCTAGACAGGAAACACAAAAAGGGTGTATAAACTTGAACCCAAAACAATAAAGTAAATGGAAATGGGATCATACTTATCAATAATTACCTTAAACGTAAATGGGTTGAACGCCCAAACCAAAAGACAAAGACTGGCTGAATGGATACAAAAACAAGACCCCTATATAGGTTGTCTACAAGAGACCCACCTCAAAACGGGGGACACAGACTAAAAGTGAAGGGCTGGAAAAGATATTCCATGCAAATGGAGACCAAAAGAAAGTAGGAGTAGCAATACTCATCTCCGATAAAATAGACTTTAAAACAAAGGCTGTGAAAACAGACAAAGAAGGACACTACATAATGATCAAAGGATCAATCCAAGAAGAAGATATAACAATTATAAATATATATGCACCCAACGTAGGAACACCACAATATATGACAAATGCTAACAAGTATGAAAGGGGAAATTAACAATAACACAATAATACTGGGAGACTTAAATACCCCACTCACACCTATGGATAGATCAACTAAACAAAAAATTAACACAAAACACAAACTTTAAAAATACAATAGACCAGTTAGATCTAATTGATATCTATAGGACATTTCACCCCAAAACAATGAATTTCACCTTTTTCTCAAGCGCACATGGAACCTTCTCCAGGATAGATCACATCCTGGGCCATAAATCTAGCCTTGGTAAATTCAAAAAAAAAAAATTGAAATCATTCCAAGCATCTTTTCTGACCACAATGCAGGAAGATTAGATCTCGATTACAGGAGAAAAATTTTTAAAAATTCCAACATATGGAGGCTGAACAACATGCTGCTGAATAACCAACAAATCACGGAAGAAGTCAAAAAAGAAACCAAAATGTGCATAGAAATGAATGAAAATGAAAACACAACAACCCAAAACCTGTGGGATACTGTAAAACCAGTGCTAAGGGGAAAGTTCACAGCAATACAGGCATACCTCAAGAAACAAGAAAAAGTCAAATAAATAACCTAACTCTACACCTAAAGCAACTAGAAAAGGAAGAAATGGAGAACCTCAGGGCTAGTAGAAGGAAAGAAATCTTAAAAATTAGGGCAGAAATAAATGCAAAAGAAACGAAAGAGACCATAGCAAAAATCAACAAAGCCAAAAGCTGTTTCTTTGAAAGGATAAGTAAAATTGACAAGCCATTAGCCAGACTCATCAAGAAACAAAGGGAGAAATATCAAATCAATAAAATTAGAAATGAAAATGGAGAGATCACAACAGACAACACAGAAATACAAAATACAAAGAAATACTACTATCAGCAATTATATGCCAATAAAATGGACAACGTGGAAGAAATTGACAAATTCTTAGAAAAGTACAACTTTCCAAAGCTGAACCAGGAAGAAATAGAAAATCTTAACAGACCAATCACAAGCACGGAAATTGAAACGGTAATCAGAAATCTTCCAGCAAACAAAAGCCCAGGTCCAGACGGCTTCACAGCTGAATTCTACCAAAAATTTAGAGAAGAGCTAATACCTATCTTACTCAAACTCTTCCAGAAAATGGCAGAGGAAGGTAAACTTCCAAACTCATTTTATGAGGCCACCATCACCCTAATATCAAAATCTGACAAAGATGCCATAAAACAAGAAAACTACAGGCCAATATCACTGATGAACATAGATGCAAAAATCCTCAACAAAATTCTAGCAATCAGAATCCAACAACACATTAAAAAGATCATACACCATGACCAAGTGGGCTTTATCCCAGGGATGCAAGGATTCTTCAATATCCACAAATCAATCAATGTAATTCACCACATTAACAAATTGAAAAATAAAAGCCATATGATTATCTCAATAGATGCAGAGAAAGCCTTTGACAAAATTCAACATCCTTTTATGATAAAAACTCTCCAGAAAGCAGGAATAGAAGGAACACACCTCAAAATAATCAAAGCTATATATGACAAACCCACAGCAAACATTATCCTCAATGATAAAAAATTGAAAGCATTTCCCCTAAAGTCAGGAACAAGACAACGGTGCCCACTTTCACTGCTACTATTCAACATAGTTCTGGAAGTTTTGGCCACAGCAATCAGAGCAGAAAAAGAAATAAAAGGAATCCAAATTGGAAAAGAAGAAGTAAAACTCTCACTGTTTGCAGATGACATGATCCTCTACATGGAAAACCCTAAAGACTCCACCAGAAAATAACTAGAACTAATCAATGAATATAGTAAAGTTGCCAGATATAATATCAACACACAGAAATCCCTTGCATTCCTATACACTAATAAAGAGAAAATAGAAAGATAAATTAAGGAAACAATCCCATTCACCATTGCAAATAAAATAATAAAATACTTAGGAATATATCTACCTAAAGAAACTAAAGACCTATATATAGAAAACTATAAAACACTGGTGAAAGAAATCAAAGAGGACACTAATAGATGGAGAAATATACCATGTTCATGGATTGGAAGAATCAATATAGTGAAAATGAGTATACTAACCCAAAACAATCCATAGATTCAATGCAATCCCTATCAAGCTATCAATGGTATTTTTCACAGAACTAGAACAAATAATTTCACAAGTTGCATGGAAATACAAAAAACCTTGAATAGCCAAAGCAATCTTGAGAAAGAAGAATGGAACTGGAGGAATCAACCTGCCTGACTTCAGGCTCTACTACAAAGCCACAGTCATCAAGACAGTATGGTACTGGCACAAAGACAGAAATATAGATCAATGGAACAAAATAGAAAGCCCAGAGATAAATCCACAGACCTATGGACACCTTATCTTTGACAAAGGAGGCAAGAATATACAATGGAGTTAAGACAATCTCTTTAACAAGTGGTGCTGGGAAAACTGGTCAACCACTTGTAAAAGAATGAAACTAGAACTCTTTCTAACACCATACACAAAAATAAACTAAAAATGGATTAAAGATCTAAATGTCAGACCAGAAACTATAAAACTCCTAGAGGAGAACATAGGCAAAACACTCTCTGACATAGATCACAGCAGGATCCTCTATGACCCACCTCCCAGAATTCTGGAAATAAAAGCAAAAGTAAACAAAGGGGACCTAATTAAAATTAAAAGCTTCTGCACAATAAAGGAAACTATAAGCAAGGTGAAAAGACAGCCTTCAGAATGGGAGAAAATAATAGCAAATGAAGCAATTGAAAAAGAACTAATCTCAAAAATATTCAAGCAACTCCTGCAGCTCAATTCCAGAAAAATAAACGATTCAATCAAAATTGGGCCAATGAACTAAATAGACATTTCTCCAAAGAAGATATATGGATGGCTAACAAACATATGAAAAGATGATCAACATCACTCATTATCAGAGAAATGCAAATCAAAACCACAAGGAGGTACCATTTCATGCTGGTAAGAATGGCTGCTATCCAAAAGTATACAAGCAATAAATGCTGGAGAGGGTGTGGAGAAAAGGGAACCCTCTTACACTGTTGGTGGGAATGCAAACTAGTACAGCCACTATGGAGAACACTGTGGAGATTCCTTAAAAACTGGAAATAGAACTGCTTTATGACCCAGCAATCCCACTGCTGAGCATAAACACCAAGGAAACCAGAATTTAAAGAGACATGTGTACTCCAATGTTCATCCCAGCATTGTTTATAATAGCCAGGACATGGAAGCAACCTAGATGTCCATCAGCAGACAAATGGATAAGAAAGCTGTGGTACATATACACAATGGAGTATTACTCAGCAATGAAAAAGAATACATTTGAATCAGTTCTAATGAGGTGGATGAAACTGGGGCCTATTATACAGAGTGAAGTAAGCCAGAAAGAAAAACACCGATACAGTATACTAACGCATATATATGGAATTTAGAAACTTGGTAACAATAACCCTGTATGCAAGACAGCAAGAGGCACGGATGTATAGAACAGTCTTTTGGACTCTGTGGGAGAGGGAGAGGGTGGGACAATTTGAGGGAATGGCACTGAAACATGTATAATATCTTACAAGAAATGAATCGCCAGTCCAGGTTCGATACAGGATGCTTGGGGCTGGTGCACTGGGATGACTTGGAGGGATTGTATTGGGAGGGAGGTGGCAGCAGGGTTCAGGATGGGGAACACGCATATGCCCATGGCAGATTCATGTTGATGTGTGGCAGAACCAATACAACATTGTAAAGTAAATAAATTAATAAATAAATAAACACCTCTCAAAAAAAAAAAAAAAGAATGAAGTACTATATTCTAATTTATTTGGTCATATAAACTACCCTGGGTTTATCTAGAGCAGCTGCTGCTGCTGCTAAGTCATTTCAGTCGTGTCCAAATCTGTGCAACCCCATAGTTGGCAACCCACCAGTATCCCCAGTCCTTGGATTCTCCAGGCAAGAATACTGGAGTTCTTTGCCATTTCCTTCTCCAATGCATGAAAGTGAAGTCGCTCAGTTGTGTCTGACTCTTAGCAATCCCATGGACTGCAGCCCAGCAGGCTCCTCTGTCCATGGGATTTTAAAGGCAAGAGTACTGGAGTGGGGTGCCGTTGCCTTCTCCATATCTAGAGCAGGATTTATAGAAATTGATACATAAGAAAACATACCAAAATGTTCTGTGATTATAATAAGGCCAAAAATTCCATTCATTAACCATACACCTTCTATGTGGAAGCACTAAGATTTAGGGTGACTGTACAGATAAATAAATAATGCCCCCAAACCCTTCAGGTAAGTTTACCATAAACTAATAATCTTGATAGTAACATGAGAATGTTTCTTCCTTGAAAACTTGAAGAGCATAAATAATACAGTATCTCAGATAAGGTGACACGTGAACTGGGTCTTGAATAACAGAAGATGTCTTTCTGGTATACCAAGGACAAAGATGGGTTATAGAGTTAGAAATAGTAACAAAAAAGTGAGACATAAAAGGACACCCAATGTTGCAAGGAATAGTGACCACCCTGATGTTACTGCTCAGATATGTGTTGTACATAGATAATTCTGAAGTCAATGAGGAAAATATATTGGAAGTGGAAATTGGACACTGGGTTATTGGTTTGCAAGCTTAGCCATTAATAATTTAGGAAGGCATTAACAGTATCATACACTTGAGATTCCTAGTGCAGAGATCTCAAGTAAATTGATTTACATCTAGGTTTGAAGATCAGTTGAGAGGTGGACATCTTTGCTTAAAACTGATCAGTCACTAGCAATTGGGGAAGACCAAATTAGAGCACAAAATATGGATTGCTTGTTTAAATGGATTTGGGAGACATCTTATTTTCAATTAATTTATAAGCTTGGAATGAATTATAAAGTGTTTAAATAAATCTCCAAATAAGGTTAATATTATCTCCAAATAATTCTAAAATATAAAGCTATCTGAATAACTAGGTCTTTTAATAGTAGAAGCATAATATTTTCTCTGAGATTGCATCTTTAGATAACCCTGGAGTCCCAGATTGCTTTTAGTTCTCTAAGATTAACTTCTTAATGTCTCATAGATTTCTACTGAGATTATAACTATTCTACTTTACACTGGTAAAATAAAAATATAGTCAAATTCCTTGGGGATGTGATCTAATCACAGCCAAAACATGGCATTTGAGAAACCATTTCTCACAGACTAATATTGGCTCACACAAGTTATTATTCCACTGGAATTATCCTTTCATGGGAGAACCAAGGTTACTTTTAATTTTAGTATTAGTACTGTATCCTTCTTCTTGAAACATAGTTTTAATATTCTTAGCAATTCATAACTTTTAAAAAACACATTGATAGAAGGATATTTGAGATTTCGATCATTTTGTTTCCAAAAAAACAAAATATTTTAGGGAAACAACTGCTTATCAGGATAAACCAGGATTACTTTGCAATATATAAAACTTAATTCAAAGATAAAAACCAAGTAAACAAAGGTACTTATGGCAGAAGAAAGTAAATACATTTAAGATATTCATTGAAGATCTAATGGAAATTCCCTTAACACAATCAAGTTGCTAACCAGTGAAATATTGCAATTAATTGTGGAAACTTCTTCAGAATACTTAAGAAATAGATTAATTTATTCCCAGATATATGTTCTTGGCAATAAACACAAAGGGGAAAAGTTTAGCTTTATATACCACACATTAGAGGACCAACAAATTGAGGAATCTCTCTTGATCAGGAGTCCAAACCTCTGGGATCTAACAGTGAAAATCTGAGGTGGAGCTGATGTAATAACAATAGAAACAAAATGCACAATATATGAAAAGTGCTTGAATCATCCCCAAACCAATCCATTCTCCTCAGTCCATGGAAAAACTGTCTTGCATGAAACTGGTCCCCAATGTCCAAAAGGTTAGGGCATACTGCATAAACCGCAGATTAAAAGACACTTTCTTACATCAAAACAATAAGAGAATTTTGGGGGGTTATTTTTGTACACTAAAATGGAAAAAGTAAAGATATTATACTACAATATTATAAAAAAAAAAAAACAAAGAAAAAATATTTCGATAATTTTAGGAGAACACTGTTGAAGCAAGATTTTGAAGTGTGAATCAATGATTTTGAAATCCTATTTAGAGGATAAAGTGAAATTCTATTTTACAATTATAAAGGTTATTTTCTGGTATGAAATTGTACACAAAAGAAGATTAAAGCATGGAAATAGCAGTAATTTATTAACTCAAAGTTATTTAATATCTGTGAGTATCATGGTGGCCCAGAGGTAAAAAATCTGCCTGCCGTGTAGGAGACTCAGGAGATACGGGTTCAATTCCTGGGCTGGAAAGATCCTCTGGAGAAGGAAATGGCAACCCACTCCAGTATTCTTACTGGGAAAATCCCATGGACAGAGCAGCCTGGCAGCTACAGTCCATAAAGTGGCAAAGAGTTGGACACAACTTAGCAACTGAGCACAGTGAGCACTGAGCACCATACTTTTTTTAGTTCAGAAGACCTATAAGTGAAAACATGTTTCCACTCTCTTCAAAGTATTTGTAGAGTATTGATTAAAACTTTATGTAAAGAGCTACTTCTTGTAATTGTAGCATAAAAATAGTTGGACAATTCTCTGAAGAAAACAAAAATAAAACTGGACTAAATTGTCTCAAAGGGACTTTCCAGTGTCCTGAAGTGGAAAAAAAAAAAAAAAAAAACAATATACAACAAATTTAGAAATGTTGACTCTGGCTGAGCTCTTCTGGAAATTTTAGCCTTGTTGATCCTGAAAGAGCCTGTGGAGCAAAATTCAACAGAAACTGCAGTATTTATCCAATATTGAAACTGTTTCTCAACCCAAACATAGCTCCATCAGCAGAGTATTAGGGACTGAAGGTGGCTGACTTCTTTGCAGAGAAAAGAAGCAAAACGAAGACCTTTAAAAGCTTAGGCTTAAAAAAAAAAAAATGTATGGTGACATTAATGTCTCACACAGGGTAAGGAAGAGAGTCATTGTGCTGTTTGAGTCCAGGCAAATGAAAAATCAATAACCTTAAAAAATAAAACAGAAGAACGTCCCTACAAAGTATAATCTATAATACATAGTTTTCAACAAAAATTACTAGAAAAGCGAAAAAATAAATAAATAAAGATTATTCATATTGAAGAAGGAAAAATTAGTCAACAGAAACTCAGTGTGAGCACATGCTTAATTAAGCACACAAAAACTTTAAACCAATGATTTTAATATTTTCATATAACTAAAAGACAAAGATTGGATTGAAGGCAGGAGGAGAAGGGGACGACAGAGGATGAGATGGTTGGATGGTATCACTGACTCAATGCACATGAGTTTGAGTAAACTCCAGGAGTTGGTGCTGGACAGGGAGGCCTGGCATGCTGCAGTCCATGGGGTCGCAAAGTGTCTGACATGACTGAGCGACTGAACTGAACAGAAAAGAGAAATATTTTTAACACCAATGGAAATATATTAAGGATGATGCAACAATATTTTGCTGGTAAAATATATAGTCATCAAAACAAAAACTTCACGATGTGTTAGGAAGCATTTTGGAGACGGAAAAAGAAAGAAATATTGAATTGAAAAATGAACTAGTAGTGATTATTTAATACAAAAATCAGAGCAAACAACAATGAATGGCATCAGAGAGCCTATATTCTAATATTGTGAAACAATACTATGCAATCCAACATATAAATGACTTTCCCAGAAAGGAGAGAAAGAATTAAAAGTGCATGACAGTGAAAGTGTTAGTCACTAAGACATTTTCCACTCTTTTGCGACCCCATGGACAGTAGCCCACCAGGCTCGTCTGCCCTTGAGATTCTCCAGGCAAGAATACTAGAATGGGTAGCCATTCCTTTCTCCAAGGGATCTTCCTGACCCTAGGATCGAACCCAGGTATCGCACATCACATACAGAGTCTTTACCATCTGAGCCACCGAAAAGTATATACTGGAAAAAAAAAAAAATACTTGAAAACTTCCAAAATTTAGGTAAAACTTTAATTCACACATCCAATAAGATCAATAAAATCCATAAAAGATCAAAACAAAGAGACTTAGGAATAGACACACCCCAATCAAACTGCTAAAAGCCAAAACTAAACTGAACATCTTAAAGGCAGAAGGAGAAAACTGGCATCACACATAGGAAACAACAATCTGTTAATGAATGGCTAACTTCTCATCAAAAACAATAGAGAGCAGCAGGCAGATGGATGATAAGGTGAAAGTGATACACACAGACACACACACACACCAATACAAACTACCAACCAGAAATTCTACATTAAGCAAAACTTTCTTTCAAAAGTCAACGTAAAATAAAACCATAAAAAGCTACTCATATTTCTCTTATAAACAGAGAATTTATGTTTAGAAGTACTGTTCTACTAGAAATAGCAAATAAAGTCCTTCAGATTGAGAATAAGTGACCGTAGATTTGTAACTCAGCTGGACAGGAAAAAAGGAAGAACACTACAAATGGTCAGTATAAAAGTAATTAAAAATAATGATATACACACACCACACATCAGGAGAGAGAGCAAGCAAATGAAGATCTTCTAGGGGATAGTTGTTTTTTAATCAGTGTAAGTAAATAATAACATTAAATACATTGTTGTAAATAAAAAATACATAACACAAACTTTATGGCAGCCATTAGAAAGCTAAGGAGAAGGCAATGGTACCCCACTCCAGTACTCTTGCCTGGAAAATCCCATGGACGGAGCCTGGTAGGCTGCAGTCCATGGGGTCACTAAGAGTAGGACACGACCGAGCGACTTCACTTTCACTTTTCACTTTCACTTTTCACTTTCATGCACTGGAGAAGGAAATGGCAACCCACTCCGGTGTTCTTGCCTGGAGAACCCCAGGGACGGGGGAATCTGGTGGGCTTCCATCTATGGGGTCTCATAGAGTCGGATATGACTGAAGTGCCTTAGCAGCAGAAAGCTAAGAGCAGGAACAAGGCAAGGAAATCTGTCATCACACTGCTTTTCAATATTGGAAAGGAATTTCTAGCCAATAATATAAGCAAAGGAAAAAAAAGTCACAACAACTGGAAAATAAGAAGCAAACCTGCCTGTTCACAGGTGGTATGATATGTGTAGAAAATCTTATAATTTCTATAAGAGAGTCACTGAAATTGATGTGAATTTAACAAAGTTTCAGAATACAAATCAATATGCAAAATAAATTATATTTCTATATACAATTACTAAGCAATCTAAAAACACAATTTTACAAAAATTCTATTAACAAAACAATTTAAAAATTGTAAAAAAAAATTGATGGAAGATGTGCAATGTATGTATGCTACAGACTGTAAAAGAATGCTAAGAACAAGTAAAGACGATCTATATAAGGTGTCAGTCATAAACCATTTCATGTATTGAAATACTCAATCGTGTTAAGGAGGTAATTTTCTCTAAACTGATATATGATTAAAAATATTGCCTGTGAAAATCTTAGGTTTTATTCAGAAAGTGACAGGCAGATATTTTTATTTATATGGAAATCCAAAGTATCTAACTTGTGGAAACAATTTTGAAAAGTAGTGCCAAGTTGGAAGACTTATTTTACATGATATCAAACTCCACCTTGGGGTTCCATAGTAATCGAGACAGTGTGTTATTAGTTAAAGCCTACACATAGCAGAGATTCAGATATTGACCCAAAGACATATGGTTAATTGATTTTTCACAACAGTGCCAAGGAAATTCAATAGGGAAAGTATAACATTCTCAGTAAGTAGTGGTAGAACAACTAGATACACAAATGACCAAAAAAAGAAAAGAAAAAGTTTTGCTTTCACCACACTCTATTCACAATAATCACCTCATGGTCGATCATAGTCATAAATGTAATTGAAAGTGAAAGTGAAAGTCACTCACTCGTGTGCAACTCTTTGCGACCCCGTGGTCTGTAGAGTTCATTGAATTCTCCAGGCCAGAATACTGGAGTGGGTAGCCTTTCCCTTCTCCAGATAAATGTAATTACTAAAATCATAAAACTTCTGACACGAAACATGGGAGAAATTTGTTTTGTGTTTTGGGATCAGGCAAACTTCCTTAGATAGAAACAAAAGCTAGAATTGTAAAAAGGAAATCTTGATAAACTGTACTCTGTCAAAATTAACAATTTTTTTTAATCAAACAAAACCTATCCAACTTTATTCATTTGATCACAAAGCCTGTGTTCATAGTAGCTAACAGCATGCACAGAAGTTAGTATATTGCTTCTAAATGCAGCGAAAAGATGCAAGGCTTTAATTTTTGAGAACAGTCTAAAAAATATAAAACGACCATGCTGCCTCAATACTGAAAAATAGTATTCACAAGCAGCATGTGTATCTACTACTAATAACACTCCATATTACATCAGAGAAAATTAAAAAACAAAATTGAGTATATACACTTCATCCTAAAGGCAATGTATATGTATCTTTGCCAATAAGTTTTGAATGAAATGTCATAAAACCAACTAAAAGAGTCAGGTCTCTTCTGGACAAGAGTTCATTACTAAAAACACCTCAAACATAGCTGTTTATCTTTTATTTTTAATTTAATTTTTATTTTATATTAGAGTATAGTAGATTTATAATGTGTTAGTTTTGGGTATACAGTAAAGTGATTCAGTTATGCACATTTAAATTCTTTTTCAGATTCTTTTCCTATATAGTTTATTATAGAATATTGAATAAAGTTCCCTGTGTATGCCCTTGTAGATTATCTGTTTTATATATAGTAGTGTGCATATCTTAATTCAAAACCCTTAATTTATCCCTTCCCCCACCCTTCACTTTTGGTAACCATAAATTTGTTTTTTATTTCTCTGAGTCTATCTCTGGTTTATAAATAGGTTCATTTGTATCATTTTTTTAAGATTCCACATATAAGTGTCTTTTTCAATGTTTGTCCTTAAAAACACAGTTTAAAAATGCAAGACACAGACTGGAAGAAAATGTTTCCAATATATAAATCTCAGAAAGTACATGTATCAGAAATACATAAAGAATTCTTACAACTTGACAATAAGATAACCCAATAAGTAACTATGCAAATGATTTAAATAAACACATAACCAAAGGAGATGTTAAGGGGCATATAAGCATTATCACACATAAAAAGATGCTCAAAAACCTAGTTAATGGGGAAACAGAAATTGAAACAACAATGTGATACCACTGTGTGCCCACTGAAACGGCTAAAATTAAAGAGAATTTATTTTGGCAATTGCTCTGTATGTTTGTGGGTGTGTTAAGAAAAACAAACATTTACCGTAGGACCTGGCAATTTATTTCAGGAATATATCCAAGAGAAATGAAAACATGTCCACAGAAAGAACTATTTGCAAATACTCACAGCAACATGTGCATAATAGTTCAAAATTGTAACAAACAAAATATGTTTCAACCAGTGAATGGACAAAACAGGATGTATATGTGCTTACAAGTGAACTTGAACTAAGTGTCAATGGACACTAGTGAATCTCAGAAATTATAATCTTAAGGAAAAGAAGGCAGACACAAAAGACTATAAGCTATATTGTTGCTGTTTAGTCTTTAAGTCTTATCTTATTCTTTGCAACCCCATGGACTGTAGCCTGCCAGGCTTCTTTTTCCCAGGGATTTCTCAGGTAGGAATACAGAGTGAGTTGCCATTTCCTTCTCCAGAGGATATTCCTGACCTAGGGAGGTCTCCTAGACCTGACCAACCAGGTCTCCTCCTTGGCAGGTGGATTCTTTTCCACTGAGCCACCTGGGAAACCCATATGGTACATACATTTATTTAAAATTTCTAGAAAATGGGAAACATAGTGTCCACATGCACACACTCACACACAAGAAGATAAGAATTGCTTCGAGATAAGGATGGAAGCAGTGATCAGCTACAATAGCAGGGAGGAAGTTAGGTGTAATGGATATGTCCTAAAACTCATTTTTTATGATGAGTGTATAACCATATAATACATATTTATTAAAATCATTGATATTTACAATTAACAAGGGTGAATTTTATGGTATATAAGTTATACTCAATAAAAGCATCAAAAAAGAAAGAAGTATTTATCAAACCTATATGCAGGTCAGGAAGCAACAGTTAGAACTGGACATGGAACAACAGACTGGTTCCAAATAGGAAAAGGAGTACATCAAGGCTGTATATTGTCACTCTGCTCATTTAACTTCTATGCAGAGTACATCATGAGAAACGCTGGGCTGGGAGAAGCGCAAGCTGGAATCAAGATTGCCGGGAGAAATATCAAGAACCTCAGATATGCAGATGACTCCACCCTTATGGCAGAAAGTGAAGAGGAACTAGAAAGCCTCTTGATGAAAGTGAAAGTGGAGAGTGAAAAAGTTGGCTTAAAGCTCAACATTCAAAAAATGAAGATCATGGCATCTGGTCCCATCACTTCATGGGAAACAGATGGAACAGTGGAAACAGTGTCAGACTTTATTTTTCTGGGCTCCAAAATCACTGCAGATGGTGACTGCAGCCATGAAATTAAAAGACACTTACTCCTTGGAAGGAAAGTTATGACCAACCTAGATAGCATTTTGAAAAGCAGAGACATTACTTTGCCAACAAAGGTCCATCTAGTCAAGGCTATGGTTTTTCCAGTGATCATGTATGGATGTGAGAGTTGGACTGTGAAGAAGGCTGAGCACCGAAGAATTGATGCTTTTAAACTGTGGTGTTGGAGAAGGCTCTTGAGAGTCCCTTGGACTGCAAGGAGATCCAACCAGTCCATTCTGAAGGAGATCAGCCCTGGGATTTCTTTGGAAGGAATGATGCTAAAGCTGAAACTCCAGTACTTTGGCCACCTCATGCAAAGAGTTGACTCATTGGAAAAGACTCTGATGCTGGGAGGGATTGGGGGCAGGAGGAGAATGGGACGACCAAGGATGAGATGGCTGGATGGCATCACCGACTTGATGGACATGAGTTTGGGTGAACTCCGGGTGTTGGTGATGGACAGGGAGGCCTGGCGTGCTGCAATTCATGGGGTCGCCAAGAGTCGGACACGACTGATAGACTAAACTAACTAAACTGAACTGAACAGTGAGGGTAATGAGGGCACTGACTAAGTCATTTTTGAAATCATATACAGATAGAAATTACAGCAAGGAAGGGAGCTTCTTTTTACCCATTAAACAGGTAAAATGACAGTTGTGGTACTAACATAAAAGGAAAATTATTCTGAATACTTAGAAGCAATATCTCACAGGATAGCCTCAAGTGAGATACCTTAATTGAATATTTTCTAAATTGGAAGGAAGTAAAGCACAGAGAATTTAACTACTTTGCTAACCATTAATTCATCAATATGTGTAATTTTATTTACTTTAAATCAGTAAATACAAAATGAACAGTAGACTTCTTAACTTTGAAAACTGGTGGCAATATTATAAAGAGGATGAAACATATTAGATGTTATTAGAAATTTAAGTAGCAATTTAAAAATTGTATACTAGAAATACATGATTGAAGAACTGTTAATACTTTTATAAATATTCTAACAACTACATATTTTGCTCATGTGAAATGGTCTGCCTCTATCTGACAAATAAATACTCAATTTTAAGACATTATTTTCTTTTACATATATCCTTTATGCATGCCTTTTACTTCTAAATAACTAACTTAAATATATTTTACTTTGATCTAGAGCAAAAGGAAAGTTGTTAAAGTCATTTATGATTATTGGACTGGAAAGCATAATTACTTTAGAATCCAATTTGCATTCATCAACTGTATCATTAGTATCACACTCTAGCATTTTGGAAGTACGGGTTTTCAAATGAAGGAAAATAAAATTTTAAATACCTCTTTTCAAACAGTAAGGCCATATAAATTATAAAATCAAGCTTTGCTTAATGTTTCTTTATGCCTTTTACACACAATGTCATAGTAGGAAAAACTATTTAGTCAAATACCCACCAAAATAAAGAATCTGTTTCAAAAAGACCTTTGGCAATAGGTTATTTTTGTATATATGAACACCTATCATAGGGAACTAATTCCCTCAGCAATTTAAATCATTATATGAGATCTTTTTGTAACACAGATTTCTTATACTTTAAGATAAAATCTGCAGTTTGCTTCATCCAGAAAAATATCTTGGTTTTCCTAACCACAGCCCTGCTATATTTAGACAGCTACATCTTTCAAAATCTTCTTTACTGTCCCAGCTAAATAACTGTCATATTTGTAACAACTGCTCATTTGACAAACTATAACGATCTTGCTTTGGTGATTCTGGTAGTCAGTCCTCCTCACCCCAGTTTTTAAGGAGTCTTCTAATTTAAAACATTGCTTGTCCAATGGGCCCCAAATAGAATCTTATCACATTTAATCAAATGTCTATAAAAACAGAATATTCACAGGGACCTTTGAAATAAAGCAAAGGTGAGAATTGGGCTTAGAGGACCAAAATAAATACCATAATTTTCATAAAAACATAATGATACATTTTAACAACTAGTAATATATAGATTCAAATTATGTTTCAATGAAGGGGGATAAAAAGGCTACAAAAAGATTAAAAAATGATTAAAGTTTTTAAAAATCACACAAAAAAGGACTAAGCAAATATTAGATTCATGAAGGGCAACGAGGACCTAAATCATTTATGTGAACCAATGGATAAAATTTCACATGGCAAAGATAAAGGAAAAACACAATGTGAGAGATAGTGAAGTAGAGGGAAGACATAGATGAACGTATGAACACAGAGACAATTACTGTTCTTGAAAAGACACTTTTGCATATGGAACAGATGCTATGATCTATGATCACGCATATAACACTTTTTGCAATGAAGAGTCCATAATATGTAGATTGATAAGAAAAATTACCATTTGTGAATAAATTATAACATAATATTTAAATTATAAGACATGAGAAGAAAAGCTTATAATTATTCTTACAGTGAAAGCAGAGCTAACAAAAAATTACCAGAATATCAGGGTAACTTCAGCATAATTTCGGATGATTTCACACACAAGCTGTAATTTCAGAAATCAACAGAAAGATCTATTTTGAAATGTAATACAGAAAAGTTACACATTCCATGGCTATTTAAAAAAATTACTTGGGTTGTGACAAATGACTTGTGCTATATAAATTAAAAATAAAATTATGTAAAAGTTCTAAAGTTGAACAAAACAATGTTATAACAGGTTGCCCTCAAGACAGTAAAACAGAGGTAAATATTACTAGTAATTCTAAATTTTGTTATTAATTTGGATTCATATCCTATAGAGATCTGTAATATATACTTTAATTTGCCAAGCCTAATATAATGAAAATCACAGACTTGGTGACTTAAAGAACAGAAATTTACCTTTCCACAGTTTTGGAGACCAGAAGTCTAAGATCAAGATATCAACAGAGTTGAATTCTTCCCAAATCTCTCCCTAGCTTGTAGGTGGCCACCTTTTTGCTGTCTTCACATGCTCTCCCTCTGGGAGACAGAGAAGATAGCCATGCTAACACTAATCAGACCACACTTAAGAATAGATCTATTCATTTCAGGTAAAGAGGATTTTCAGAAATGAAAAGTGACAGTACATAATGAAAAGGGAGTTAACTCTCCAAAAAGGACACAACATACACTGTGTATGCATCACACAGGAAAGTATCAGAAATCATGAGGAAAAAACTAACGGAACTTCAAGAAGGAATAAATCCACTATTATAGTTCATGCTTCAACACTTCTCTCTCTAACTGATAGCTCAAGCAGACAAAAAGTAAGTAAGAATAGAGCTGACTTGGACAGCACCATCAATCAATGTGATCTAATTGGCATTTATAGAATAATTCATCCAACAAGAGCAGAATATGTATTATTCTCAAGATTGCTTGGATTACACACCAAGATATACCACATTCTGGGTTGTAAAACCAACTAACAAATATAAAAAAGAAGTCATGCAAGATACATTCTCAGATCACAATGGAATTAAACTAGAAATCAGCAACAGAGTGATAGCTAGAAACTCCTGAAATATTTTTAAATGACGTAAAATACTTTTACAAAATACATGAAAAAAAGTCAAGAATATTTTTAAATATTTTAAACTAAATGAAAATACAATATATAAAATAACACAGAATGCATTGAGAGTAGTGCAAGAAAAGAAATCTGCAGTATTCAATACAGATATTAAAAAGAAAATCTAAAATAAATCTAACCTTCCCCATTAGTGAACTAGAGTAAGAAGAGCAAATTAAAGAGAGTAAAAGAAAACAAAAACTAAAACACAAACCTATGGCTGAAAAAAAATTTATAGAGATAATCAACAAAACTAAAAGCTGATTCTTTGGAAAGATTACTAAAATTGATAAATTTGTAGTAAGGTTAACCAAGAAAATGAGAACCAAATTTTGACACTGAAATTCATATGTTAAAGCTCTAACTCCCCCTCGGTGTGACTATTTTGTGTCTGCAATGTAAGGTATATCTCTTACATCCTTATTACCAAGGAGATAATAAAAGTCAAATAAGGTTGTAAGGGTGGAGCCCTAATCAAGTGGGATTTGTGTCCTTATAAGAGGAAGAAACAGCAGAGATCTCTCTCTGCATGTACAGAGGAAAGGCTACATGAGAAGGCAGTTATCTGCAAGCCAGGAAGAGAGGTCTCACAGAAAGCAACCTTGCTGTAACACTGATCTTAGAATTCCATATTTCAGGGGAGCTAAAAAATATATTTATCTTGATTAAGCCATTATGGTATTTTGTTATGGCATTCTGAGTAGAATAATATGAGAAGGAAGACACAAATTACATGTATACATACATATATGTGTGTGTGTGTATATATGTATATACATATACACACATACAGGCTTCCCTGGTAGTTCAGCTGGTAAAGAATCCACCTGCAATGCAGGAAACCCCAGTTTCATTCCTGCATCAGGAAGATCCACTGGAGAAGAGATAGGCTAACCACTCCAGTATTCTTGGGCTTCCCTGGTGGCTCAGCTGGAAAAGAATCCGCCTGCAATGCAGGAGACCTGGATTCAATCCTTGGGTTGGGAAGATCCCCTGGAGAAGCAAAGGGCTACCCACTCCAGTATTCTGGCCTGGGGAATCCCCATGGACTGCAGCCCTCTAGGTTTCTCTGTCCATGGGGTGGCAAAGAGTTGGATACGACTAAGCGACTAAGCATAGCCTGGAACATAGTAGATGCCAGTCCATTTATATCAATAATTACTTTTAATGTCAGTGGTCTAAATGTGCCAATTAGAAGACCAATGTACCATAAAAGATTGTCAGAGTAATTCAAGAAATAAGATCCAACTAAATATGTTGTCTATGAGAAATTCACTTTAAATACAAAGATGTATAGATTAAGCTAATAAATGGAGAAATATCATGCTAACAATAATCAAAAGAAAACAGAAATAGCTATTATATATTAATTTCAGACAAATCACCTTCAGAACTGAATGGATAAACAAAGAGATAAATCAAGGCAATGTAATATTATTAAAACTAAAAATGAACTGTATTACCAAACTATGAAAAGACATGGAAGAATCTTTATATTTTACTATGTGAGAGAAGCTAGTCTGAAAAGGCTACATACTACTCTATTCTACTATACTATAAGATCTGACTATCTCACATTCTGAAAAAAAACAAAACTATGGAGAGAGTAAAATGATCAGTGGTTGCCAGAGGTTATGGAGAGGAAAAGATAAACAGGGAGAGCACATAGGATTTTTAGGGAAGTGAAAGTGGGTACAGACATTATTCATTTTCTCAACCCCAAAGAATTTATAATTCCAAAAGTGAACTCCTTGTAAACTATGAACTTTGGGCAATAATGATATGTCAATGTACGTTCATCAGTTCTAACAAATTTACACTAGTCTGGTGGGGAATGTTGAGAATGGGAGAGATTATGTAGGTGGGGAGGCAGGGAAGATATAGGAAATCTCTGTAATTTCCACTCAAATTTGCTAAACCTAAAACTCTTCTAAAAAACAAAGCCTATTTGAATAAAAACTCAACTGGGGCAAAAACGTACTGCAGAAACCAGTTTATATGATTAATCTGAAGAATCAGATTTAATTTATTTTTAAATAGTTATAAATTGTTCTTTTGTTGACTCAGAATATTAGTGTATTTACAGTTTCATTAATTCAAAAAGTATCTAGTGGTTGATTTCATTATTTTCAAACTCAATATTGTTTTATGGCAAGCCAGTTTGAATTTTACTAAGCCTCTACATTTACATAAAATGGTACTTGCATCTAGTAGTTTTATATCATAGCTGCCTACACTATAAGAACAGCAATATTTAGTATAGCTGTTTGAACTCAAATGAGTCTAAGGAAAATTTGGTGTTACTAATAATATCATTTTCCTTCATTATTGGTTATCCTCTGGGACAATGTCATCTATTTTAAACATTATAGGCACGTAGGTTGGCATGAGTTATATACTGCTTCATAACAAATTACTCTAAAACCAGATGGTTTAAAACATTTATTTCTTGTAGTTTATTTGGGCCAGAAATCCAAGCTCAACCTTTTTGTTCCTCTTTCTCAGACTCTTTTCCAAGGTTGCAGTCAAATTGTCAGAAAGGGCTGGAAAAATCTCAAGCCTTTGGGGAAGGATCTGATTTCAAAGTTCATTCATGTGGTTGGCAAGAATCAGTTCCTCGTGGATTCTTAGAGGACTTCAGTGTCTCACTGGTCATTAGCTGAAGGATACCCTCAGTTCCTTGACATGCGACTATTCCATAAAATCACAAGGCCCTTCATGATACGTCACCTTGCTTGACTACAGTGAGCAAGAACAGAAAATCTAGAGAGTGCAGCCTAATGGAACTCACAGTCTTTAACAGACTAATCATGGAATCAACATTCCCTCACCTTTCCCATATTCTATTTGCAAAAGCGTTATCAGTAGACCCAGCCTGTCCACATGGAGAGCAGATGACAAAACTTGTGAATACCAACAAAAGGGGATCATTAAGAGCCATCTTGTAAGCTGCCTATCACAATATTTTTTTAGAGTACTATATAAAGTACTATATAATATGCATTACCATTGTAAACATGAATTAGATGAGTACTGTGTTGTCCTTCTTATATGAAAAATCAGTTTGCATGGCTGAGTTTCAAAAATTTTTGAAGGATGAACCTCTAGACAATCACTCATCTTTACATTGGCCATTAAAGATGGCTAACACCTGTCATAACTTAAAATGAAAAAGTCATACTTTATATATAAATAGAAGTATTTGGAAACTTTTCCTTTCAAGATGTAGAAAGACACAAATATTCAAGAAAGAAAACATATTCTTAAGAGGAAATGATTCAATAGATCAGACAATGTGTATTTTTCATGAAACTTTCATTAATTCCTGTATTGGATAGCAGTATAGTCAAACTGGAAGACCCTAAATAGAAACCACAGTCCCTAGAGGTCTCCACTAATTGTGATCCTAAGGAAAATCATTAAAGGCAAACTTTCCTTAATTAGATATATTTCCCAAGTTGAAGACAAAAGACTCAACAAATCCCATGACTGTGGTAAGGATCTTAGCACTGATTGCTTTCTCTTCCACACTCAGTCAATGAAGTAGGACTCCAGTTCAATAGAATGCATTTATTTCTCAATATTTTTAAGTGTTCCAACTAGATGAAGTTAGAGTTATCTTGAACTTTCCATTAAGGATTATAATTTTTAAAGCATACTGATATTTCCATTGATTGGTATAACCCTAAGTATATTTCTCTGCTCAAGCAAGACCTTCTGATCATTCAATTTAAATATGTAATTCAGCCCTGAATCTTTTTTATCATATTGCACTAGAGTGGAAAGTAAAAGCATATACACATATTATAAATGATGGTTTCTATTAAAACATACTACTTAATGTAATTTCTAAATCAGAAGTGTGAAATGTCTCAAAATTGGAGATCAATTTATAAAAATATCTCATGATTCTACTTCACATGTTGGGTGCTTACCTAGGGCAAGATTCAAACTGCTTTGCAGCTAGCACATGTAAGCGGCAGAAAGTCATTCTTCATAGATGGCAGATTAAATGCTAAACCAGATGCCACAGAAAGCAACGCCTTTTTGGCATCCTATTAGGGATTAATAGCATTATAATAAATATTTTCCCTTTAGAAGCACTACATAATTCCCAAAATTTAATCAAATTTTCCCCTCTCAACTCCTGTAGATCTCTTCGTATCTATACTACACAAAACATATCTATCCTATACCCTATATTCTTATGCCTGCTTAATGCTGGTTTGGATTTCTTCTCCCTCACATTCTGTTCTTGCCTCCCAAGTGGAAGCAGCTCAACCAGTGTATCACTTCTTTCTCCTTTCTATTCTTACACTTACTTGAAGAGGAGTAACTTCATCTGACTGATGTTTTTGCAAGGAGAAACTTGATCCAATCATCCAAGACTTCTCCATTGCCTCTTGGGAATGAACTTCCCTTAGAGCTAGCATGTTCTGCCAGAATCCTCCACACTACATTTCACAGGGGCAGGCCACCACATTGGGGGCATGCAGTGATCCAGCACTATTTTAGGTTTTAAGTCTCTTTAATTCTTGGGTTTACTATCTGAAGAAGGCCAGTTCCCTTCAGAGATCCAACCAGTCCATTCTAAAGGAGATCAGCCCTGGGTGTTCTTTTGGAAGGAATGATGCTCAAGCTGAAACTCCAGTACTTTGGCCACCTCATGCAAAGAGTTGACTCATTGGAAAAGACTCATGCTGGAAGGGATTGGGGGCAGGAGGAGAAGGGGATGACAGAGGATGAGATGGCTGGATGGCATCACTGACTAGATGGATATGAGTCTGAGTGAACTCCGGGAGTTGGTGATGGACAGGGAGGCCTGGCATGCTGCGATTCATGGGGTCACAAAGAGTCGAACACGACTGAGTGACTGAACTGAACTGAACTGAATTTCCTTCAGACTCCTCAGGAAAAATGACGTTCATAGGCTATCAATTCAATACCTTTGTTTTATGTCTTATTTATCAAAAAGTCAGATGGATAAAAAAAGTTGACATTACATACTAGACCCACTTAAATTCCAGTAATATTTATATATAGCTATTTTTCATTATTTTTCTGTTATTATTGCCATTATAAACTATTATATTATCTTCTGTAACTAAAAACCTGATTATTGATAATATATCAACAGATACCATTTGTCATGCTGTATAAATACCACCTGAAATTGAAGAAATATTGATTTACTTATTTCTAATATTTATATCTTGCTTTCTGATCTTATTGAATTTTCATCAGCTTCCAATGATAAAAGTTAAAAATGCCACTCTTGTACTGAATTTAATGGGAATGACTCTAGGGTTTACTGGTCAATATGATACAGGTTTTTGGTTTGAGACAATTTTCTTAAAAATATTAAGAATGTATTTTTCCATTAGAAGAAGTTGCTAAATTAATTTTGTTTCTAGCATTGTTAAATTTAACATTTAAAAAATCTAATTCTTTATTCCCTTAAAATAGTTATAATTAGAGTCAAAATCTATAAAGTGTGTCTTTTTTCTTTTCCAAGTTTAACTATTTTAAAATTATTTTTAAACATGGTACATGGATGCCATATTTTGTAAGACCTAGCATATGTAAAAATAAATTTCTATGATTTTCATGCTTAAAAAAGCTACTTAACCAGGTATTAAATTCAAAATCACTTAAGAATTCAATCTCAGTGTGTCTGTGGATATAATATATTAGAATGCTTATTAATATCCCATTTGTACATTTCAAAGACACTAAATGCTCATCAAAAGGACATGATTAAATAAAATATGATATATTCATTTATAGAAAATCATGTAGTCATTAAAGAGAAATAAGTAGAGCCTATGGACTAACCAGGGAAGTGATAAAATTTATATTAATTAAATACAAATGTCATGTGCTGTGCTTAATTGCTCAGTCATACCTGACTTTCTGTGACCCCATAGCTCACCAGGCTCCTCTGTCTGTGAGGATTCTCCAGGCAAGAATAGTGGAGGGGGTTGCCATGCCCTCCTCCAGGGGAATCTTCCCAACTGAGGTTAGAACCCAGGTCTCCTGCATTGCAAGCAGATTCTTTAATGTCTGAGCCACCAGGGAAGCCCAAGAATACTAGAGTGCGTAGCCTATCTCTTCTCCAGAGGATCTTCCTGACCCAGGAATACAACAAGGGGTCTCCTGCATTGCAGGTGGATTCTATACCAGTTGTGCCACCAGGGAAGCCCTGCCCAACCTAGGGATCGAACCCGTCTCCTGCATTGCAGTCAGATTCTTTACCAGCTGAGTTACCAGGGAAGCCCAAAAATGTCATAGATACATTAATATATTCATATAGAAATGTAAGATAAATGAAAATGCTTACTTTATTTGAAATATGTAACTATATATATGTATGGTTAACCATACCCGTGGTGGATTGGTTCCACAATGCCCATGGATACAAAAATCTGTGAGTACTCAAGTTCCCTATAGTAGGCCTTCTGTATCAGCCTATGTGCAGAACATCTGAATACAGAATGCCAACTATACTTGAAATACTTTTTAAATGTTTGTTTTTAATGAGTCTTCATGGAAATTTCAGCATAGCTTTTGGAGAATCTATGACTAACCATTCAGTGAATATTTTAAAATAGAAGTCTGTAAACTTTTTTATTTGACATTATACCTCCCTGCAAAATGTGTAACAGCATATTTAAAACAAAAAAATGCACACAATTTTTAATTATGATTACTTCTGAGGATATATTGGATGGCTCTAAGAAAGATATTTCAGTCCTATCAGAAATTTACAATAAAGTTATTGATGCTTTTAAACTGTGGTGTTGGAGAAGACTCTTGAGAGTCCCTTGGACTGCAAGGAGATCCAATCAGTCCATTCTAAAGGAGATCAGCCCTGAGATTTCTTTGGAGGGAATGATGCTGAAGCTGAAATTCCAGTACTTTGGCCACCTCATGCGAAGAGTTGACTCACTGGAAAACTCTGATGCTGGGAGGGATTGAGGGCAGGAGGAGAAGGGGATGACAGAGGATGAGATGGCTGGATGGCATCATCGACTTGATGGACAGGAGTTTGAGTGAACTCCAGGAGTTGGTGATGGACAGGGAGGCCTGGCGTGCTGCAATTCATGGGGTCACAAAGAGTCAGACATGACTAAGTGACTGAACTGAACTGGACTGATGACATTAATGATTTCTAATTACTTTTTATGCTTTAATATTATTGCTATTTGAAAAAACAGAAAAACAACTGAACTGAATCATAATCTATTTTTGCATTATTGTGCACATTTTATTGTTAACCATTTAAATCAAGTTTCACTGTAGGCATTTTTAACTCTATTTTCCAAGAATTCAGGGAAAATATGGTGGAGTAGAGAGTCAAACCTAAGCACATGTTCCAAATTTAGTGCTTTTTTTTTTAACTATGGCATGATTTTTCTTGGGTACTGTATTGATTCTGTTTCATTCAGGAGGGATATGGTCTCATTTTACTTCATCTGTCTTGCTTTCTGCTATACAAATGTGAAGCACTTACTGTAACCGACTTTCCATCATTGTCTACAGCTCTTTACTAATGAGTAATAAAAAAATAATTCTTGATAATAGTAACTGCCGTCATCCGCCCTCCCCTGGATATCCCATTTCCTTCTCTCCTATTTGCAAAGGTTAGAAATATGTGTAAGTTCATAGCCTGGGAGGGGAGGTGCTTAGCAGCCCCTAGACAGGATATATTGGGACAGTTGTAAGATTTTTTTTGACTTGTGCACAACAGGATTCTTTGAGTCTGGGTCAAACTGAAGGGAACGTTTCAAAGCAACATCCCACCATTTGTCAAGTAATCTCCATATTATGGAGGAAAGTATGGTATGAACAAAAAAACTCTGGACAACTGTTTGTTCCTACTTCATCTCCACCAGCTGAATGAAAGACAATTTCTCCATGAGTCTACAAACAATATTAGACAAAATCCTCACTCTTTAAAAAAATATTTTTGAAATAATTATCAATTCATAGAAAGTTCCAAGGATAGCACAGAGCTCCCACATACTCTTCACTTAGGTTCCCCTATGGTACCCCCACATACCCTCCATTTAGGCTCCCCTGTGTAATTACAGAGCAATCGTTAAGTCAGATAACTAATATTAGTATCTGTGTATGTGCATGCTGCATGCTAACTCGCTTCAGTTGTGTTCGACTCTGTGAAACCCTATGGACTACAGTCTGCCAGGCTCCTCTGCCTGTGGGACTCTCCAGGCAAGAATACTGGAGTGGGTTGCCATGCCCTCCTCCGTGGGATCTTCCCGACCGAGGGATCAAACCTGCATTTCTTTCATCTCCTGTATTCATAGGCAGGTTCTTTACCACTAGCACCACTTGGGAAGCCCACGTGTGTATATAGGTCTATGCCATTTACCACACATGTAGGTTTGTGTAACTACCATTGCAATCAAGGTAAAAATTTCATCACAAAAATATCTTGTTTGTGTTCCCCATATAAAGTAAAATCCTCTTACACTATCCCAAACTCCTGCCAATTGCTAATTTATTTTTTAGTTTTTATATTTTTTATATAAGTTAAATCATCAAATATGTAATCTTTTGAAATTGAGCAGGTCAACAGTTCAACCTTTTTTGTTGTTAAGAAGTATCTCACGGTGTGGATATACCAGAGTTTATTTAAATTGTTTGCTTGCCAGAGTTCTGTGTCATTTTACATTCCCACCAAGAAGGGATGAAATATCACATGGCTGTAATTGTGTGGGGATATTTACAAGTATCCTATTATTTAATTGACATTCGTGTCTAACGGAGGGTGACAGAATATGCCACCTCAAAATATATCACTTTAGCATAAAGATTATATTGGGCTAAAGATTTTCTCTATTTTTATCTGTTTCAGTTCCATGGCTATCAGTCCTTATCTTTACTGTTTCATTTGTTCTACTTACTTTAGGTTTATTTTGTTCTCTTTTATCTACTTTCTTGCGGTAGAAACTTAGAATATTACTTTGAGACTTTCCCCTTTTTTTAAAGTTAAGAATTTAATGCTATAAATTTCCATATCAGCACTAGTTAAGCTTGATGTTATATTTTCATCATCATTCAATTGAATTCCTTGACCTTTCCTCTTTACCCATGGATTATTTAGTAGTGTCTTTTCAGGCATCTGGGGAGTTTCTGTTAATCTTTCACTTTTTGATTTGATTTGATTTCACTAATTATTTGATTTATGCAGTTAACAGAAAAATTCTGCATGATTTAGCTACATTTAAACTTGCTGTAGCTTGTTTTATGACCCCATATACCATCTGTATTGGTATGTTTCTCATTATTCTCTTTGTTCTTCTTTTCTCAGTAATTTATTTTCCTTACTTTCCTATGAGCTTAATAATCATATTTTAGAATTTGCTTTGAATTATATTATATATGTACGATATATCGTAGTCATTTACCAGTTCCTGTGACCCAGAAAAACATGATCTCTTTTTACATGGCTTAACCCTTCCCCAGAGAAGGCAATGGCACCCCACTCCTGTACTCTGGCCTGGAAAATCCCATGGACGGAGGAGCCTGGCAGGCTGCAGTCCATGGGGTTGCTAAGAGTTGGACACAACTGAGCAACTTCACTTTCACTTTTCACTTTCATGCATTGGAGAAGGAAATGGCAACCCACTCCAGTGTTCTTGCCTGAAGGATCCCAGGGACAGGGGAGCCTGGTGGGCTGCCGTCTATGGGGTCGCACAGAGTCGGACATGACTGAAGCAACTTAGCAGCAGCAGCAGCAACCCTTCCCCATTTGTAACAGAATTATTTTTAAATAATAAAATTTCCTCTACATACATTTAGAACCACATCAGATATTATGATTTTTGCTTCAACTACCAAACATAATTTCCAAAACTTGAGAAGAAAAGGGAGACACTCCATTTACTCCTATTTTTGCTTATCATGTCGTTCAGATTATGTGGTTTCTACTGTTAAATCATTAAGTTCACTTGATTTTCTTTGGTCTTTCAATTCTGCTTTTGAGCTTAATCATTGCATTTTTGAAATTTAAGTTATTGTATTTTTCCAGTTCTAAAATTCCCATTTCATTCTTCTCTATTTATCCTATTTCTTTTCTGAAACTTTCCATTTTCTTAATTTATTGAAAACATGTTCAGGGCATCTCTGGTGGCACAGTAGTAAAGAATCCACCTGCCAGTGCAGGAGACACACGTTTGATACCTGGTCCAGAAGATGCCGCATGCCATGAGGCAACCAAACCTGTGCACCACAGTTAATGGGCCTGTATTCTAGAGCCAGAAAATCACAACTCCTTAGCCCACTTGCTGCAAATCCTGAAGCCCACAGCACCGTGCCCTAGAGCCTGTGCTCTGCAACAAGAGAAACCACAGCATGGAGAAGCTTGCAAGCCGCTACTAGAGAGTAGCCCCCACTTGCTGCAACCAGAGAAAAGCCAGCCCAGCAATGAAGACCCAACACAGCCAAAAATAAATAAATAAAATGAAATATGTTCATAATTTTCACTGAAATATTTATATGATAGCTTCTATTAAAATCCTTGAGATAATTCTAATATCTGTTTTTTCTTGGAGTCAGCCTCCATTGCCTTTTCTCATTAGAGATCTTCTTGGTTCTTATGATAATAAGTGATCTTGACTGAAATGAACAATTCAAGTAATCTGTTGTGAGATTCTTTGTGTGTGCTCAGTCATGTCCAATAATTTGCAGCCCCATGGACTGTAGCCCATCAGGCTCCTCTGCCCATAGAATTTTCCAGGCAAGAATAGTGGAGCGGAGTGCCATTTCCTGCTCTAGGAGATCTTCCTGACTCAGGAATTGAACTCACATCTCTTGTTTCTCCTGCATTGGCAGGTGGATTCTTTACCATAGCACAACCTGAGGAGCCTATGAGACTCTGGATCTTCTTTAAATCTTGTGTTTTAACAGCATATGTCTGATACTGCTCTTGCTGGGGAAGGGGGCTACCACCTTACTATGGCCAGGTTGGGAAATGAGTCCAGGTTCTCTGTTTTGTCTCTGAGAGAAAGGGGCCTTTTGCTGCTACTAGATTTGGGCTCAGGATTCAGGCTTTTCACTATGCCTTCACTAATACTAACACTAGGACTTCCTGGTGGCGCAGATGGTGAAGCATCTGCCTACAATGTGGGAGACCTGGGTTCAGTCCCCGGGTTGGGAAGATCTCCTGGAGAAGGACATGACAACCCATTCCAGTACTCTTGCCTGAAGAATCCCAGGGACAGAGGAGCCTGGTGGGCTACAGTCCATGGGGTCACAAAGAGTCAGACATGACTGAGTGACTTCACTTTCACTTTCACTAATACTACCTTGGCTGCTTGTGCAATAAGTGTCTCATTGCTCCTCCCCACGTGGCTTCCACTGATGCTACAGAAGTGAAGGGTGGATTCACTGAAGCTGAATGATGATGAGAATTCTGACTCTTCTATTCGGCATCATCTGATACGTCCTCAGGGGTGATGGTGAGAAGTACATCACTGCCTTCAGGTGGGGACTTCCACGCTCCCCAGGTAAGTCTCCCCTGACTATGGAAAGGGAGAGTCTGCTTGGCAATGAATATTCTTGATCATGACTTCCTTTTCTGACACCACTCTAGAATGGAAGCCACAGCCTAGTGAGAGTGGAAGTTGGATTCTCTGCCTTCTAGTGGGGGTGATGCCACAGTTGTCTTATTCTTTACCTGGAGGAAGCAGTTATTAAAAAAAAAAAACAAAAAAACAAAAAACAAAAAACAAAAACAAAACTAGCTCTTCAGCAAAAGAGAGCAGACTTCTCCAATGCTTTTAGTTTGTTTCTAACTGTTAGCACTTCCAGGTCACCAGTTCCTCAGGTTAACTGCTATGGGGTATATGAGAAAAAAGGAAAAATCCAAGGAACTTCCCCCAGGTTTTCCCTCAGGTCCTTAAATCTTAGTTGATTATTTTCTTCTCCCTGCCTTTTAGAATCGTATGTTTGCTTTACATACAAAGTTCAGGCATTGTAGTTACATAGTAGGAGCAAAATGAGATACCTAACTTCATCTCCCCAGAAATAAAAGTCTCTTCAGTTTTCAGTTTACTTTTATTTTGTTGTCAGTCTTCAACAGGAATTTTAGCGTAACAGTTGGAGAAGTTGTATTAAGAACTACCATTTAGTAGCCACTTTAAAATAGTGACAAAGAAATTATTTTATTTAGAATTACACTCTCTTGTAATGAATGCCTCCCTTTCCCTGTTCTAAGACATCGCATACAGTAACAGTGTATTCACTCTCTGAATATGCTCTGAAACTAACTGAAAAAAAAAGAAAAAAAGATGCATTTCTCTGCTAGAGGTAGTGAAGGCCCTACACATACTTCAAAAATTCCTATCAAAACTACAAGAAACAACAGATGTGGTACACAAAATATGACCTGAGGCACATAAGAATTTAGCAATAAGTTCTGAGCTGCTGCTAAAATACAGATTTAAAATAACTGTGGAAGAAGCTATAAGATACTGAATAATATGTGGTGTAAGTTGACTTTGTATTTAATGAACTAGCAATTGACTGCAACATAATTTATTATTTTGTTTACATTTGAAGTCCAGATTTGCTTTCTGTTTCTCTTAATCTATACTTAACTCCCTTTGGCAATACTCCTTTCTAAATATCAAAGAAGTGTGAAGATGAACTTCACAAACATTTCACTGTTTAAAAACCTTGGATTAAAGGTTGTTTTATGTTGTTACCATCAATATTTTATTTGCTGTTTCTATAAGTAGAATCCAGGAATATAGTTTTTGTCTTTATAACAGATCTTATATTATTTCTAAATCATGATTTTTTTCCCTCAATCCTGTCCAATGGTAACTATGTGGTACTGTGGTCAAATATTCCAGCATTACTAGTTGAAATGAAACCCTCTCCTCACTGACTACCTTGGTATTTTTGTCAAAAAAAAAATGGTGTATATGTATCAGTCTAATTTTGTTTCATTGATCTATACATTTATTTTTATGTAAATATCATGCTGCATTTATTTCTGTTGTATTATAATAAACTACAAGTCCTTCAATTCAATTATTTTATAAATATACTTTGACTTGTAGGTCATTTGTATTTCCAAATATATTTATTTATTTTTCCTTTTTTTTCTTATTTTTGTCCAAACATATTTAGCATTAACTTCTCAAAAGGAAATATATGCCCATTTGAATTCAGAGTTCCAAAGAACAGCAAGGAGAAATAAGAAAACTTTCCTCAGCGATCAATTCAAAGAAATAGAGGAAAACAATTGAATGGGAAAGACTACAGATCTCTTCAAGAAAATTAAAGCTACCAAGGACATTTCATGCAAAAATGGGCTCGATAAAGGAGAGAAATGGTATGGACCTAACAGAAGCAAAATATTAAGAAGAGGTCACAAGAATACACAGAAGAAATATATAAAAAAGATCTTCATTACCCAGATAACCGCAATAGTGAGATCACTTACCTAGAGCCAGACATCCTGGAATGTGAAGTCAAGTGGGCCTTAGGAAACATCAGTACAAACAAAGCTAGTGGAGGTGATGGAATTCCAGTGGAGCTCTTTCAAATCCTAAAAGATGAGGCTGTGAAAGTGCTGCACTTAATATGCCAGCAATATTGATTCTTCCGATCCATGAACATGGTATATTTCTCCATCTATTAGTGTCCTCTTTGATTTCTTTCATCAGTGTTTTATAGTTTTCTATATATAGGTCTTTAGTTTCTTTAGGTAGATATATTCCTAAGTATTTTATTCTTTTCGTTGGAATGGTGAATGGAATTGTTTCCTTAATTTCTTTTTCTACTTTCTCATTATTAGTGTATAGGAATGCAAGGGATTTCTGTGTGTTGATTTTATATCCTGCAACTTTACAATATTCATTGATGAGCTCTAGTAATTTTCTGGTAGAATCCTTAGGGTTTTCCATGTAGAGGATCATGTCATCTGCAAACAGTGAGAGTTTTACTTCTTCTTTTCCAATTTGGATTCCTTTTATTTCTTTTTCTGCTCTGATTGCTGTGGCCAAAACTTCCAGAACTATGTTGAATAGTAGCAGTGAAAGTGGACACCCTTGTCTTGTTCCTGACTTTAGGGGAAATGCTTTCAATTTTTCACCATTGAGGATAATGTTTGCTGTGGGTTTGTCATATATAGCTTTTATTATGTTGAGGTATATTCCTTCTATTCCTGCTTTCTGGAGAGTTTTTATCATAAATGGATGTTAAATTTTGTCAAAGGCCTTCTCTGCATCTATTGAGATAATCATATGGTTTTTATTTCTCAATTTGTTAATGTGGTGAATTACATTGATTGATTTGTGGATATTGAGAATCCTTGCATCCCTGGGATAAAGCCCACTTGGTCATGGTGTATGATCTTTTTAATGTGTTGTTGGATTCTGATTGCTAGAATTTTGTTGAGGATTTTTGCATCTATGTTCATCAGTGATATTGGCCTGTAGTTTTCTTTTTTTGTGACATCTTTGTCAGGTTTTGGTATTAGGGTGATGGTGGCCTCATAGAATGAGTTTGGAAGTTTACCTTCCTCTGCAATTTTCTGGAAGAGTTTGAGTAGGATAGGTGTTAGCTCATGGATTGGAAGAATCAATATAGTGAAAATTAGTATACTACCCAAAGCAATTTACAAATTCAATGCAATCCCTATCAAGCTACCAGCCGTATTTTTCACAGAACTAGAACAAATAATTTCAAGATTTGTATGGAAATACAAAAAACCTTGAATTGCCAAAGCAATCTTGAGAAATAAGAATGGAACTGGAGGAATCAACTTGCCGGACTTCAGGCTCTACTACAAAGCCACAGTCATCAAGACAGTATGGTACTGGCACAAAGACAGACATATAGATCAATGGAACAAAATAGAAAGCCCAGAGATAAATCCACACACATATGGACATCTTACCTTTGACAAAGGAGGCAAGAATATACAATGGAGTAAAGACAATCTCTTTAACAAGTGGTGCTGGGAAAAGTGGTCAACCACTTGTAAAAGAATGAAACTAGATCACTTTCTAACACCGCACACAAAAATAAACTCAAAATGGATTAAAGATCTAAATGTAAGACCAGAAACTATAAAACTCCTAGAGGAGAACATAGGCAAAACACTGTCAGACATAAATCACAGCAGCATCCTCTATGATCCACCTCCCAGAATTCTGGAAATAAAAGCAAAAATAAATGAATGGGATCTAATTAAAATTAAAAGCTTCTGCACAACAAAGGAAAATATAAGCAAGCTGAAAAGACAGCCTTCTGAATGGGTGAAAATAATAGCAAATGAAGCAACTGACAAACAACTAATCTCAAAAATATACAAGCAACTACTGCAGCTCAACTCCAGAAAAATAAACGACCCAATCAAAAAATGGGCCAAAGAACTAAATAGACATTTCTCCAAAGAAGACATATGGATGGCTAATAAACACATGAAAAGATGCTCAACATCACTCATTATTAGAGAAATGCAAATCAAAACCACAATGAGGTACCACTTCACACCAGTCAGAATGGCTGCAATCCAAAAATCTGCAAGCAATAAATGCTGGAGAGGGTGTGGAGAAAAGGGAACCCTCCTACACTGTTGGTGGGAATGCAAACTAGTACAACCACTATGGAGAACAGTGTGGAGATTCCTTAAAAAATTGCAAATAGAACTACCTTTTGACCCAGCAATCCCACTGCTGGGCATACACACCGAGAAACCAGAATTGAAAGAGACACATGTACCCCAATGTTCATCGCAGCACTGTTTATAATAGCCAGGACATGGAAACAACCTAGAGGTCCATCAGCAGATGAATGGATAAGAAAGCTCCATACACACAATGGAGTATTACTCAGCAATGAAAAAGAATACATTTGAATCAGTTCTGATGAGATGGATGAAACTGGAGCCGATTATACAGAGTGAAGTAAGCCAGAAAGAAAAACACCAATACAGTATACTAACACATATATATGGAATTTAGAAAGATAACAATGACGACCCTGTATGCAAGACAGGAAAAAAGACACAGATGTGTATAATGGACTTTTGGACTCAGAGGGAGAGGGAGAGGTGGGATGATTTGGGAGAATGGCATTCTAACATGTATACTATCATGTAAGAATTAAATCGCCAGTCTATGTCTGACGCAGGATGCAGCATGCTTGGGACTGGTGCATGGGGATACCCAGAAAGATGTTGTGGGAGGGAGGTGGGAGGGGGGTTCATGTTTGGGAACGCATGTAAGAATTAAAGATTTTAAAATTAAAAATAAAAAAATTTAAAAAAAAAATAGATAAAAATAAATAAATAAAATAATCTGGAAAAAAAAATATGCCAGCAAATTTGGAACACTCAGAAGTGGCCACAGGACTGGAAGAGGTCAGTTTTCATTCAAAGCCAAAGAAAGGAAATGCCAAAGAATGTTCAAACTATCACACAATTGCACTCATCTCACACACTAGCAAAGTGATACTCAAAATTCTCCAAACCAGGCTTCAAGAGTACATGAACCGTTAACTTCCAGATGGTCAAGCTGGATTTAGAAACGGGAGAGGAACCAGAAATCAAATTGCCAATATCCGTTGGATCATCAGAAAAGCAAGAGAGTTCCAGAAAAATATCTACTTCTGCTTTATTGACTATGCTAAAGCTTTTGACTGTGTGGATCACAACAAACTGGAAAATTCTTAAAGTGATGGGAATGTTAGACCACCCTGCATGCCTCCTGAGAAGTCTGTGTGCAGGTCAAACAACAACAGTTAGAACTGGACATATAAAAACAGACGGGTTCCAAATCGGGAAAAAAGTACTTCAAGACTGTATATTGTCACTCTCCTTATTTAACTTATATGCAGAATACATCATGCAAAATGCCAGGCTGATGAAGCACAAGCTGTAAGGAAGATTGCCAGGAGAACTATCAATAACCTCAGATATGCAGATGACACCACCCTTATGACAGAAAGCAAAGAAGAACTAAAGAGCCTCTTGATGAAAGTGCAAGAGGAGAGTGAAAAAGTTGGCTTAAAAATCAACATTCAGAAAACTAAGATCATTGCATCTGTTCCCATCAGTTCAGTGCAGTTCAGTTGCTCAGTCATGTCCGACTCTTTGCGACCCCGTGAATTGCAGCACGCCAGGCCTCCCTGTCCATCACCAACTCCCGCAGTTCACTCAGACTCGCGTCCATCGAGTCAGTGATGTCATCCAGCCATCTCATCCTCTGTCGTCCCCTTTTCGTCCTGCCCCCAATCCTTCCCAGCATCAAAGCCTTTTCCAATGAGTCAACACTTCGCATGAGGTGGCCAAAGTACTGGAACTTCAGCTTTAGCATCATTCCTTCCAAAGAAATCCCAGGGTTGATCTCCTTCAGAATGGACTGGTTGGATCTCCTTGCAGTCCAAGGGACTCTCAAGAGTCTTCTCCAACACCACAGTTCAAAAGTATCAATTCTTCACTGCTCAGCCTTCTCCACAGTCCAACTCTCATATCCATATATGACCACAGGAAAAACCATAGCCTTCACTAGATGGACCTTAGTCGGCAAAGTAATGTCTCTGCTTTTGAATATGCCATTTAGGTTTGTCATAACTTTTCTTCCAAGGAGTAAGCGTCCTTTAATTTCATGGCTGCAGTCACCATCTGCAGTGATTTTGGAGCCCAAAAAAATAAAGTCTGACACTGTTTCCACTGTTTCCCCATCTATTTCCCATGAAGTGATGGGACCAGATGCCATGATCTTCGTTTTCTGAATGTTGAGCTTTAAGCCAACTTTTTCACTCTCCTCTTCCACTTTCATCAAGAGGCTTTCTAGTTCCTCTTCACTTTCTGCCACAAGGGTGGTGTCATATGCATATCTGAGGTTATTGATATTTCTCCCGCAATCTTGATTCCAGCTTGTGTTTCTTCCAGCCCAGCGTTTCTCATGACGTACTCTGCATATAAGTTAAATAAGCAGGGTGACAATATACAGCCTTGACGTAATCCTTTTCCTATTTGGAACCAGCCTGTTGTTCCATGTCCAGTTCTAAATGTTGCTTCCTGACCTGCATACAGGTTTCTCAAGAGGCAGGTCAGGTGGTCTGGTATTCCTATCTCTCTCAGAATTTTCCACAGTTTATTGTGATCCACACAGTCAAAGGATTTGGCATAGTCAATAAAGCAGAAATAGCTATTTTTCTGGAACTCTCTTGCTTTTTCCATGATCCAGGGGATGTTGGCAATTTGATCTCTGGTTCCTCTGCCTTTTCTAAAACCAGCTTGAACATCAGGAAGTTCATGGTTCATGTATGATCCAGCAATCCCACTGCTGGGCATACACACCGAGGAAACCAGAATTGCAAGAGACACATGCACCCCAATGTTCATCGCAGCACTGTCTATAATAGCCAAGACATGGAAGCAACCTGGATGTCCATCAGCAGATGAATGGATAAGAAAGCTGTGGTACATACACACAATGGAGTATTACTCAGCCATTAAAAAGAATACATTTAAATCAGTTCTAATGAGGGGGATGAAACTGGAACCTATTATACAGAGTGAAGTAAGCCAGAAAGAAAAACACCAATACAATATACTAATGCATATATATGGAATTTAGAAAGATGGTAATGATAACCCTGTATGTGAGACAGCAAAAGAGACACAGATGTATAGAACAGTCTTTTGGACACTGTGGGAGAGGGAGAGGGTGGGATGATTTGAGAGAATGACATTGAAACATGTATAATATCGTATATGAAATGAATAGCCAGTCTAGGTTCGATGCATGATACTGGATGCTTGGGGCCCGTGCACTGAGATGACCCAGAGGGATGGTACAGGGAGGGAGGAAGGTGGGGGGTTCAAGATGGGGAACACATGTATACCTGTGGCGGATTCATGTTGATGTATGGCAAAACCAATACAATATTGTAAAGCAATTAACCACCAATTAAAATAAATAAATTCATATTAAAAAAAGAATACATTTGCTGTGTTTCCTATATTTTCAAATTAGGGACATTTCCTTCTATTCTGGTCTTCTGAGAGTTTTGTCATGAATAGGTATTGAATTTTGCAATATGGATTGGAGACAGTAGTTCACATTCTAATCTAAAACAGTGTCCCTTCCCCCATTTGATTCGTATATTTGTCTTTCTCCACAGAGAAAGTACTGCTTCTCAAGAGCATCAATATATTTAGTCATTTCCTTTATACTCTTACCATAAGTACAAAAATATTTTTGAAACTGTTACACACATAATACAGTCAATAGAAAATTTACTGAGTAAAGGTAACCTTTTCTTTGCAGTTCTGTAATCAGTTAAAGGTGTACAGAGTATCACATTCAATATTGCCTTTGTTTAATTCTATTTTTATTATCTGCAGACATGCTATCAATTTCATAATTTACTTTTATAAATAGTCTGATATATCACTGAATCAGTATATGTCATTCTAATAATTCAAGATTCAGTGTCAATGATATGTGTTTGTCTTTTAACTGTCCATCAAAGTATTCACTGCTGCTGCTGCTGTTAAGTCGCTTCAGTCGTGTCTGACTCTGTGCGACCCCATAGACAGTAGACCAGCAGGCTCCACTGTCCCTGGGATTCTCCAGGCAAGAACACTGAAAGGGGTTGCCATTACCTTCTCCAATGCATGAAAGTAAAAAGTGAAAGTGAAGTCGCTCAGTCATGTCTGACTCTTAGCAACCCCATGGACTGCAGCCTACCAGGGTCCTCCGTCCATGGGATTTTCCAGGCAAGAGTACTGATTATCAATAATGGAGAATTACAGAGTCTTGAATATTCCTCATTTCTTCCTGTGGACAAAAACATACCTCTTCTGTTACAAATTCAACTTGACTGATTATTCTGGGTGTGTGCACCGTTAACAGTGGCTTCAATTCTTACACTTGGGGAAAAAGTAGCCCCCACCACCACCAATGAAGAAGGTAAGCAAAGGAGTCCCAGTTTAAACAATATATATTTGAATTTCCATTTGCCAGCTTAGATTCCCATGACTAGGACCAGAGTAGACTTATCAGTATGGACACAATACAAAAGACTAATTTTTGTTGCACAAGTATGATATTCATAAGTGTCTTGGGGACTCTGTGTAGTTCTACAAATAACTCTGTGTTCTGTGGAGTTTAACAAATTCCAGAAAGTATAATTGTTGTATTCCTGATTTCCAAATGCATAAACAAACTTGTACCCAGATGCAGCAACATTAAATGCTAGTAACAAAGTTCTCTCAAATCTAAAAAGATAGTGGCAAATGTGTTTCTGAAGGGAATGGCTGGTTTTTAATCTGTAGTGGAAATAAATCTCTCACTAAAATTCAAGGATACATTATCTTGATACTGTGTAGGGAGCAATGAAAGTGGATGAGTTGGCAATCAAATTTCATGCTTCAGGGCTTGAACTGTTTTTATAGGGGTTATAATGGGATCTTTTGAAATAAGTGAAAGAATTTTTCTTGCCTTAAAAAGTCTAGAGTTATCTATGTAGATCACGGTCTAATCTGGAGTTTCAAACGTACAGCTAACATAGCTGTTCAGAAAGAGAATTGAACAAAGTTTAATCTGTTTCTTAGTTTCCCTCAAGTAATACAGAAAAGCATGCTATGAAACCTTTTGGACACAAAAAGAGTCCATGAAATTATTCAACTGACATTCTTTCTCATCTCAGAGGGAAATGACATATTACTCTCTCCTATACTTGTACCCCAAAGAAACATCTTTATTCACACAGTAAGGCTCACCTTCCACTCTCCAGTTCCATAGATCACAGCTATGTATAGAATTCATAGGAAGCAACAAGGCAAAAAAGGAGCCAGTAAAGAACATGTCATCCATTTGTAAAGAAACGGTATTGACTCTATTCCTTGAACAGCTAACTTTCTTTCCCTTAACAGAAATGTATACATTTTTCTTGTAGTTTAGTGATCTCTCACTTCTTATATGGAAATTAATGAAGATTTTTTGGAAAATATTTTGTTTGTCTTTGTTCCTATATCTCTGCTATAATTTATTGTACATATGTTACATGGCCAATTTTATTCTCATGAAATCACCATACAAGCTTCTTTGGGCCTTAACTCAGACATCTAAACACCCAAAGTGCCCTCTTCTCTAAATATCTATAATACTAAAATTTTTTTCTTAAGAGAGTAGAACCACTGAATGGAAACAGTAGTTTTAGAAAGTATCTAACAATTAGAATATATGTACGAGGAATTTTATAATGTATTAAGTATTAAATGTCAGTTTCCATTTTATAAAACAAAGGTGCAGTAAATAATCCATGTACATTTCTTATACTAAAAAACAAAAATAAAACAAACACACTCACACACACATAAAACCCACAAAAAACTTGACCAGTTTAGCTTGTCTTTTGCAATAGCATGTTAAATTTGATGCTGGAGAAACCAGGAAATAATAATCACTATACTATTCACCTACGGTCACATTTATGTAGCAATCCACACTATTTCTCAGTACAATGAAATTGAAATTGTTCACTCAAGCTTAACATAGAATCCATAGAATCTATCAAAATTAGAAAGTTACATGGCCATAGTAAGAACAAGTTTAGATGAAAGGTAAATCATCCATAATCATTATGTTCTTTTCTGATTAATATATCCTAATGTGCCTAGACATGTATGGATGTGAGAGTTGGACTATAAAGAAAGCTGAGTGTTAAAGAATTGATGCTTTTGAACTGTGGTGTTGGAGAAGACTCTTGAGAGTCTCATGGACTGCAAGGAGATCCAACCAGTACATCCTAAAGGAAATCAGTCCTGGATGTTCATTGGAAGGACTGATGAAGCTGAAACTCCAATACTTTGGCCACCTGATGCAAAGAACTGACTCGTTTAAAAAGACCCTCATGCTGGGAAAAATTGAGGGCGGGAGGAGAAGAGAACGACAGAGGAAGAGATTGTTGGATGGCATCACCAACTCTATGGACATGAGTTTGGGTAAACTCGGGAGTTGGTGATGAACAGGGAGGCCTGGCGTGCTGAGGTTCATGAGGTCGCAAAGAGTCAGACACGACTGAGCGACTGAACTGAACTGAACTGAACTGAAAGTGCCTAGAAGTTTTTTCAGACATAATATAACCTATATCAAAAATTTTCTAGTATAAATTGCATACTTATTGGGCTCCTAAGTCATATCTCACTTCTGATAAATATGTTTAAAAGAAAATAACAAAACTGTGATTTTTTTAAATAAAAAATGTAACCATTAAATGAATTAATTCATGTCTTGCTAAATTACAGAAATGTTGCTTGAGTTAAACTCTTTTACTAATTGGAACAAATTGTTTTACATCACAAATTTAATGATAATGGAGAAATACATCAAAACTTGTTTACTTTTTTTAATTAGTGAAGCTTTCTATTTCCACCACAGCCTTGCATGTATTTGAAAATATACCCAAATCTGTATTTGGAAAAAAAACTTTGCCCAAAAGTTATGCTTACTACTTTGAAAGCAATTTCATTTTGTATAATCCTTACTATGAGATGCCACATTTTCTCAGGTGTGTGGCTTTTTAAAGATAGTGGCCCAAGCAAAACCTGATATGATTTTAACATCTACTCTTGGCATGAGCAAATGATAAAATAATCTTATCACATTATCTGAAAGGGATCACTGTTAATTTATTTTCCCTGTTCTCTTTATCTTCCTCTTTTTCCTCCTTCATCTTCTTTAAGAATACTTACACCAAGATTTTAATAAAGGAAATATTTATAAGCAAATGATGTTTAAATGTTTTAAAGTAACAATTACTGTTTACCCATTTTTCCATCTGCCTATATGTGTCTATATATGTTTTGTAAAACAATATCCAGAAAAAGTCTAAAGAAAAATTATCAGAAGCTCTATGTGCACAAGTAGGGATATCAAATGTAAATTTCATGTTAATAAGATCTGGATAAACCATTTCACTGGGGATTCTCTGACTTCAGTGTCTATAGATCTTAGCTCTTGGTGTGTTTAAGTTTCTCAAAGAAGACTTTTGCCATATTGAATGTGGTAACAAATTAAGCTAAATTGACAAAGTTCTAGGAACTCTGTGGATTAAAACATGAGGCCTTTCTGATTTGATGTGTAAATGTTCCTTAACCACTTTATTATCACCACATTACCCTGGACTGTACTTTGCCTATTGACTGTCTGTTTTATGTTCTCCTGCAAAAGAATCTCTCATATGATGCCTTAGTATTGCACAGAGTGGTATACGACAACTGAATTGTTTTTTAGACCGACTTTCATCTATTCGGTATTTAGGCTCATCTTCACTTTCAATTCCATTGATATATAATACTGACAATTCCTAAGATTTTCGTAGACTACTGAGAATAACTGGGTAATTTTCTTCCAGTTTTACTGAGATATATTTGACATACACTACTGTACAAGTTTAAGTTATACAGCATAATGATTTGAATTATATACATCAAGAAATGATTGCCACAGTAAATTTAGTGACCACCTATCATCTCATATGATAGTGGAAACAGTGTCAGACTTTATTTTGGGGGGCTCCAAAATCACTGCAGATGGTGACTGCACCCATGAAATTAAAAGACGCTTACTCCTTGGAAGAAAAGTTATGACCGACCTGGATAGCATATTGAAAAGCAGAGACATTACTTTGCCAACAAAGGTCCATCTAGTCAAGGCTATGGTTTTTCCTGTAGTCATGTATGGATGTGAGAGTTGGACCGTGAAGAAAGCTGAGCGCCAAAGAATTGATGCTTTTGAACTGTGGTGTTGGAGAAGACTCCTGAGAGTTCCTTGGACTGCAAGGAGATCCAACCAGTCCATTCTGAAGGAGATCAGCCCTGGGATTTCTTTGGAAGGAATGATGCTAAAGCTGAAACTCCAGTATTTTGGCCACCTCATGCAAAGAGTTGACTCAATGGAAAAGACACTGATGCTGGGAGGGATTGGGGGCAGGAGGAGAAAAGGATGACAGAGGATGAGATGGCTGGATGGCATCACTGACTCGATGGACGTGAGTCTGAGTGAATTGCGGGAGTTGGTGATGGACAGGGAGGCCTGGCGTGCTGAGATTCATGGGGTCGCAAAGAGTCGAACACGGCTGAGTGACTGAACTGAACTGAACTGATCATCTCATATATTAATAGATACAAAGAAAATTTTTAAATGTCCTTGTGGTAAAAAACATTTAGGGTATACTCTCTCATCAACTTTCACATATAAATACAGTACTGTTAGTTATAGTTATCCTTTGTACATTATATCTCTAGTAATTATTTATCTTATAATTGGAAGTCCCTTCTTTCCACTCCTGCCCCAACCACTACCTCTGGTAGCCACACATCAGATCTCTTTTATATTGAGTTTGTTTGTTCTTGAAGTATAAATGACCTACAACACTGTACTAGTTTCTAGTACACAACATAGCGATTCAGTATTGCTATACCATTTCAAAATGATCACCATGAAAAGTCTTCATTGTCATCTGTCAGCACACAAAGATAATAATTACCAACTGTATTCCTTACACTATAAATTTCATACCTGTGACTCATTTTCTATGCAGTGGAAAGTTTGTACCTCTTAAATTCCCTCACCTCTTTTTATCCTCCCCCACCCTCTGGCAACCAACTGTTTACTCTATTCATCTATTGTGTCCACGCTAAGTAGCTTCAATTGTGTCCGACTCTGCAACCCTTCGGACTGTAGCCCATCAGGCTCCTCTGTCCATAGGATTCTCCAGGCAAGAATACTGGAGTGGGTTGTCATTTCCTCCTCCAGGGGATCTTCTCAATCTAGCAACTGAACCCGTGTATCTTACGTCTCCTGCATAGGGAGATAGGTTCATTACCATTAGCACCACTGTTTCATATTGTCATGTTTGTTCAATTGTTTTGTGTTTTAGATTTCACATTTAAATAAAATCCTACAGCAGTTTTCTCTGTCTGACATTTCACTGAGGATATTGCCCTCTAGGCCCATCCGTGTTGTCTACAAATGGCAAGATTCTATTCTTTGTTATGACTAATACTCCCATTTCATACACACACACACACACACACACACACACACACACACACACACACACACATATCCATTTATTCATCTATCTATGGACACTTAAGCTGCTTCTATATCTTGCCTATTGTAAATAATGCTGTGATAAATATTAGTGGACATGTTTTTTTAAATAATTTGTTTCATTTTCTTTGGATAAATACCCAGGAGTGCTCTATTTTTATTTATCTCTTTTGAGGAGCCTCCAAGCTGTTTTCCACAGTGGTTGAATCAATTTACATTTCCAACAATAGTGCAAAAGGGTTCCCTTTTCTCCACAACCCTGCCAACAATTATTTATCATCTTTTTTATAATAACCATTCTGTCAGGTGTGAGGTGGTACTGCATTGTCATTTTGATTTGCATTTCCCTGATGATTAGTGATGCTGAGCATCTTTTCATGCACCTATTAGTCATCTGTATGCCTTCTTGAAACAATGTCTATTCAGGTCATTTGCCCATTGTACATACCTCCCCCAAAATATTCATAAGATCAGTGTCAATGAATGTATTGCCTATGTTTGCTTCCAGAAGTTTCATGGTTTCAGGTCTTATATTTAATTCTATAATCCATTTTGAGTTTATTTTTGTATATGGTGTCAGAAAGCGACCCAGCTTGATTCCTTTGCATGCAATTGTTCTGTTTTCCCAACACAATTTATTAAATATATTGTCTTTTCTCCATTGTATATTCTTGGCTCATTTGTCATTGACTAATAAATGTGGGTTCACATAAGTATGAACCATATAAGTGTCGGTTCATTACTGGGCTCTCTATTCTGTTCCATTGATCCTTGAGTCTGTTTTTGCTAGTATCGCACTGCTTGGATACTGTAGAGCTTTGTAGTACAGTTTAAAATCAGGGAGCATGATATATTCAGTTTTGTTCATTTTTTTCAAGATTGTTTTTGCTATTTTGGATCTCTTGTGCTTCTTTTGCATAAAAAAAATTACTATCTGTTCTAGATCTGTGAAAAATGCCATTGCAATTTTGACAGAAATTGCATTGAATGTATAGATTACCTTGAGAATTATGGTCATTTTAAGAATATTAATTCTTTCAATCCATGAAAGTGGTATATTTTTCTGTTTCTGTCATTTTCAGTTTCTTTCAGCAGTATCTTAGCAGTTTTCTGAGCACAAGTCTTTTACCTGCTTAGATTTATTTCTAGGTATTTTATTATTTTGGATGCAATTATAAGTGGGATTTTTTTTTACTTAATTTCTCTTTTGATAGTTCATTGTTAGCATACAGAAATGCAACAGATTACTGTACATTAATTTTGTACCCTACAACTTTACTGAATTCCTTGATGAATTCTATTGGTTTTCTTGTGGTATCTTTAGGATTTTCTATATATGGTATCATATCACCTGCAAACAGTGAGAGTTTTACTTTTTCATTTCTAACTTGGATTTCTTGTATCTCTTTTTCTTGTCTGATTACTATTGCTAGGACTTCTAGTACTGTATTGATTAAAAGTGATGTTAGTGGGCATCCTTGTCTTGTTATTTATTTTAGAGGAAATGCTTTGAGCATTTAACTATTGAATATGATGCTAGCTGTGGGTGTGACATATATACCATGTTGGGTATGTTCCCATTATACTCACTTTATTGAGAGTTTTTTTTAATCTTAAATGGATGTTGAATTTTGTTAAAAACATTTTTTTGCACTTATTGATATGACCCCATGACCGTTTGTCTTTAATTTGTTAATGTGGTGCATCACATTGTTTGACTTGTGAATACTGAACCATTTTTGCATCCTTGGGATAAATGTCATTTGTTTATAATGTATAATTCTTTTACCATATTGTTGAATTCTCTTTGTCAATATTTCATTAAGGTTTTTGCATCTATGTTCATCAGTGATATTGGCCTGTGATTTTCTTTTTTGGTGGTATGTTGGTCTGGTTTTGGTTATCAGGGTGATGCTGGCTTGGTAGAATGAGTTCAGAAGTGTTTCTTCCTATGTAATTTCTTGAAATAGTTTTAGAAATAAAGGTGTCAACTATTTTTTAAATGTTTGGTAGAATTCATCTTTGAAGCTGCCTGGTTCCTAGACTTTTGTTTACTGTGAGTTTTTTAAATTACCAATTTAACTTCAATACTAGTAATTGATCTGTTCATATTTTCTATTTCTTTCAGATTCAGTTTTGGGAGATTGTACATTTATAGAAATTTTTCCATTTCTTCTAGGTTTTTCATTTTATTGGCATATAATTGTTCATAGTAATCGCTTATGATTTTTTTGTATTTCTGTATTTCATTTCTAACTTCTTTTTCTTTTATAATTTTATTTACTAGGGCCCTCTCTGTTTTTTTGTCATGAATCTAGGTATAGGTTTATTAATTTTGTTTATCTTTTCCAAGAATCAGCTCTTATTTTCATTGATCTTTCCCACTGCTTCTAGAACCTCAAAAGTAACTGAGTTTTAAAGATTTCTATGTGTTCTAATCACAGAAGGCAATGGCAACCCACTCCAGTACTCTTGCCTGGAAAATCCCATGGACGAAGGAGCCTGGTAGGCTACAGTCCATGGGGTCACAAAGAGTCGGACAAGATTGAGCGACTTCACTTTCACTTTCACTTTAATTCATTGGAGAAGGCAATGGCAACCCACTCCAGTGTTCTTGCCTGGAGAATCCCAGGGACAGTGGAGCCTGGTGGGCTGCTGTCTATGGGGCCGAACAGAGTCGGACACGACTGAAGCGACTTAGCAGTAGCTTAGCATGTGTTCTAATCTTGGAGGCTTTTCTCTGTCTACTAGATAATCTTGCTCTTTTCTAAATGAAGATGTTTTTATTTCTTTAATATTGCCTTTCTTATTTTTAACATAAGATCTTAAAATGAGTTAACCTTGACTTTAATCATATATTCATTACATATATCCTTCTAAAGCAATGTTTATCTGCTTATTTTTTAATTAATATAAAACTCAGGAAAAAAGTTGATGGATGAAACCGAAATACTAATGCAAGTACATGTGCATGAAAGAATATATCAAAAATTGTCTTTTGGATTTACATTTCTTTAATCCTCAGTATTTCAATATCAAAGAGTTTATCTAAATTAGTGATTCTCACATTTTATATTCAAATTTCTCAAACTATGCAGTAGATTGAACATATTATCAGAATCATGAAAATTTAGTTGGAAGTGGGCCACTCCAAGTGGGCAATATTTCCAATTTAATTACTTCACACCACATTAATATCTGTTGCAATCTAAATTTACATTAATTTCTCTATTTTTCTAATATAATTGGTTCTCTGTAATGCTGTCATTTTCTTTGTTCTGTTTCTGATTTCTAATACCCCAAAATATAAAATTCAATGAAAATGCTTGCTTCAAACTTTCGAGCAATACATCTAAAAGAGTAAAACATTGACTGACTTACCTGAACTGACGTCTTGAGCTTGTGATTTTAGTCAATCTAGAACTTCGAGAACTGCAATCTACCACTAGAGGGAGAGGGGGAGGGAGAGACAGCCAGAGAAGGAAAACGAGAGGGAGAGAGAGACAGCCAGAAAAGGAAACTGTGGCAGACTAGATTCTGACCGAAATATGAAAGTCAAAATGTCAATGATAAACAGCTTAAAGTTTGACTGATATAGAGACGCAGTAAACTAGCATTTTTTAAGAAAATGCTTTGTTGTAAAACAATGGCCTAATTGTTTAATAATTATCATGACCATGTGGGAATGAAGGTCAGACAAGATTCTGACTGCCTGGATATCATGTTTCATTTGATGTTTGTCTGCCAAAGCTTTTTCTAATCTCAAAGGACCACTGAAACCTACATAGGAGACATTTGTTAAGAGTGACCACACTGCACTGAAACAGGAGAACCAAATTCCTAAAATTTCAATGGTCAATAAAGTGTTCCTTCAATCAGTAATTTCAAGCTGTAATACCTTATTTATAAAAATGGTAAAGAAGAGATAGTAAATGCATAAATGTACTTGTGCTGTTTGGGTAAAATGGTTGATAATTTCTAAACCTTTTGACATTTTTCTTTGAGAACAGGCTGTTTTCTCAGGCCCTTTGCCTCCTGCTGCTTCACCTTCCTTTTACATATTCACACGCACATACACTAGTGCACTTCTTTCCTATAGTCATTTGTATTAAAGGAAAAGAAAACATTTTATCCCCACTAGAAAAAGTATATGTTCTTTTAATTATATGTAATTTCCATTAAAGTATTAACTCAATGAGAAATTCAGTATCCTTATATTGTACATATCAGAGAAAACACAGGGGAAGAAATATGAAAGATTTACTGAAATTTTCACTTGTTCTGAAACTATGAAATGAATCAGATGTTCTTCTTCAAGAATATTTTATATTATGAATATATGTTTGGTAAGGCATTGATACTGACAGTGATCTTAAACAATGGATTTAGATTCACCTGAAAGGACCAACCAAGATCACTGCCTCCCACACCGAGCATTTTGTTCTTTGCTTGAATCTGTTATTTACAACGTTCCTAAAATCTTTGTCAAATACTCCCCTCCCCAAAACAAAAAGCCTTTACTCATAGCTTTGTAAGATAGTGTTCTAACTATAACTATTCACTTTGCCTCCATAAATCCCCAATGTAATTTTCAACTTCCAAATTATATAAAATAATTCTGGATAAAAAGCAATTACAGATCGAAACATTTTAAATGATTTGGATGAAGTCATGGAATGGATTCACAACTCTTGCAGAGCAGTATAAATTTATATTAAATAAATAAAAGGGACAATTGTTTTAGGTATGGTACCAATCTTTTCTAAGATTACTGTTTCAGCAAAGATTATCCCTCACACAGCACTTTGCATGGTAGTAAAATGTAATAAATTCTGCCTAAATATTAATTAAATTATGGAACATGAGACATGTGGAATTTAACTACTTAAATATTGGAGTTTATATTTCCATAATATATGGTGAATCAAATAGCAAGAAATCAGTTGGAATTATTTCCATAAAAACTTGTCAAATACTCTCAACATATATATTTAAGATTTTGCCCTGATATTCTAATGATCAAAACTTTTTATTAATCAAATGCCTGTGCTTATATAAGAAATAGTATCTATAATTTAGATCACTCATGACTTTTGCAAATCTTTGTAAGTTTTGAATGAAGAGAACTGTAGCATGATGCATAGTTTCTCACATTTTTGGCTACAAAACAATCTATTTAAAATATATCAAATAAAATTTATTGATCACATTGGAAAGTATAGGGAGTGGCTTCAATTATAAAATAGAATTTGGGTGGTATATAATGATTTTATGAAAGATATCATAAGGTAAATTTTATATAAGAAAAAATTTCTTTCATTAATTTAATATAAATGAGATATTTGTATCTGACACATTCTGCAGGATACATAATTTTCAGGTTGATTTCTAATTTTCCCAGTATTTGTTGGCAAAAATTTTTGTTTCATGGTTGGGGAATGCTTTGGTATACCTCATACTGATTTCACTCTTGGGGGCTAATTTAACAAAAGTGGTAGAGGCATAATGAATATTTCTTTGGACTTTGTGTTACAACTTGTATTTTTTTTTAATCATGATTATTTTAGTAGTAAGGGAATTTAGTTGCTCTTCTATTTGATGTTCACATATTGAAGTTATAGTTAAGGTCTTTTCTGATTTCTAAAATAGAGAATATTCAAAATTATACTTTTCTTTTTGCAGTTATAGTGAGTCCTAAGGAATCTATAAACTTAATACACAGATTTAAAAAGTTGACTAACTAACTGAAATAAAACAATTTTGAGTCATCTAACTGCTTCTACTGTCTATATGGCTGTAAACATCTCCTAGTTTGATCAGTATTTCTATGGGAAGAGAGGCAAAATCAGAATGGTTAAATTGGGAAAGATAGAGAATAACAAGTGTTGGCAAAGACATAGATAAAATTAAATATTTATGTGCCGTTAATAAAATTATGTTTATGCAGCTATTTTAAATTCTTTTAGTATGTCAAAAAATGGAAATGTACATATTTTCTCCAACATTTCTGTATATAGGCTTTCCAAATATAAGCTTATATAAGCTTCACAAAGGATGTATTATAATACAAAGAATTAAAGAAAAAAAGTGAAGTCTTTCAGTCGTGTCCGACTCTTTGCGACCCCATGGACTGTGTAGCCTACCAGGTTCCTCCCTCCATGGGATTCTCCAGGCAAGAGTACTGGAGTGGGCTGCCATTTCTTTCTCCAGGGGATGTTCTTGATCCAGGGATTGAACCTGGGTCTCCCGCATTCCAGGCAGATGCTTTAACCTCTGAGCCACCAGGGAAGCCCAAGATATATATGTATATAATATAGCACCTCTTTAATATTCCAAAGTTGGAAAATTAACTGTTGATACAAAATGAACAAATAATTTGTATTATATTCATGCAACGAAACATTATGCAGCAGTGACCCTAATACTGGGAAAGAGTGAAGGCAGAGGAGAAGAGGGTGACAGAGGATGAGATGGTTGGATGGCATCATCAATTCAATATACATGAACTTGGGCAAACTCCAGGAGATGGTGAGGTACAGGGAAGCCTGGCATGCTGCAGTCCATGGGGTTGCAGAGAATCGGACATGACTTGGCCACTAAACAACAACAATTATAACTACACATACATACAACAACCCAGATGAATCACACAAATAAAACATCGAGTGAAAGAATCTAGACCCCTAAAAGTACATTCTGTATGATTCAAACTGTATAAAATTCAAAATTAGACAAAGCTAATCTAGCAGTCAGAAGTCAGGGTAATGCTTATCAGTAAGTTGGTGAATAATAACTGCAAAGGAACATAATGGACCTTGAGGAGTGATTTTGTTTCTTGACTAGATTCTGATTCCCCAGATGTACTCAATATATGATAATTTATCAAACTGTGTATTTATCTTTAGTGTATCTATAATACATTTTCAAAAACTTTACATAAAAAGAGAAATTTAAATGGCCTCATTGTAATTAAGCATATATGTACAGTCTAAAAGAATATAAATATAGCTATTAAAAACTGCTTTACAAATATATGCATTTAAATAAAACATATAAATACAAATATTTATATTTAATATCATTTAATATGATATATGTACTTATATTTATACCCTATAGCCTAACAAACAGATTACTCAATAATCATTTCTACAGAAGACAGCATTCTGTAATTTGGATCAATAATGAATATCATAATTTCTTCTACCAGTAGGTAACAGAAGTTTCCCATTATAATCAATTGACAAATACATCTAATTGTATTGTTATTATGATGATTATATAGAAATTTTATTTCCTTCCAAAATTTTGCCTGAATAAAAGAAACAGGAAATACATTATTTCTCAAACTGAATAACATACTTCTGCAGAGTAAATATCAATTAAAGATTGCCTTTATATAACTAGTGGCATAATTGACTTTAAAAGATTTGGGAGACTAACATTAGTTAATAAAAATAAGTTTGAGAATATTTTACACTATGGACAACTGACTATACTTCTCCAAAGAGGAATAGGAACAGATACATTAAAAATACAGGTGTAAACAAAGGAAACTATAAGCAAGGTGAAAAGACAGCCTTCAGAATGGGAGAAAATAATAGCAAACGAAGCAACTGACAAAGAATTAATCTAAAAATTATACAAGCAGCTCCTGAAGCTCAATTCCAGAAAAATAAACGACCCAATCAAAAAATGGGCCAAAGAACTAAACAGACATTTCTCGAAAGAAGACATATAGCTGGCTAACAAACACATGAAAAGATGCTCAACATCACTCATTATCAGAGAAATGCAAATCAAAACCACAATGAGCTACTATCTCATGCTGATCAGAATGGCTGCTATCAAAAAGTCTACAAGCAATAAATGCTGGAGAGGGTGCAGAGAAAAGGGAACTCTCTTACACTGTTGGTGGGAATGCAAACTAGTACAGCTACTATGGAGAACAGTTTTTCCTTAAAAAGCTGGAAATAGAACTGTCAAATGACCCAGCAATCCCACTGCTGGGCATACACACTGAGGAAATCAGAACTGAAAGAGACACATGAACCCCAATGTTCATTGCAGCACTGTTTACAATAGCCAGGACATGGAAGCAACCTAGATGTCCACAGGCAGACAAATGGATAAGAAAGGTGTGGTACATATAAACAATGGAATATTACTCAGCTTTTAAAAAGAGTGCATTTGAATTCATTCTAATGAGGTGGATGAACCTGGAGCCTATTACACAGAGTGAAGTAAGTCAGAAAGAAAAACATCAATACAGTATATTAACACATATATATGGAATTAGAAAGATGGTAACGATGACCCTATATGCAAGAAAGCAAAAGAGACACAGATGTATAGAACAGTCTTTTGGACTCAATGGGGGAAGGTGAGGGTGGGATGATTTGAAAGAATAGCATTTAAACATGTATATTATCATATGTGAAATAGATCACCAGTCCAGGTTCGATGCATGAGACAGGGTGCTCAGGGCTGGTGCAATGGGATGACCCTGGGGGATGGGATGGGGAGGGATGTGGGAAGGGGGTTCAGGATGGGGAACACATGTACACCCATGGCTGCTTCATGTCAATGTATGGCAAAAACCACTACAATATTGTAAAGTAATTAGCCTCCAATTAAAATAAATTAATTAATTTTAAAAATACCTGTGCAAAACAAACAAAAACACTAGGAAATGTTTGGTAGCACAAAACAAAAACAACAACATCAAAATAAACAACCACCACCTTTGGCATAGAGAAATTAGAAACTTGGGATTTAGTTCTGTTCTACATAAAAGTTAAACAGCTTTGCATTTCATAATTAGCTATTTATTCATTAATTCAACCCATTATTGATCACATGTCCACTATATGCTAGGCTTTTTTCAGCCTGAGAATTTAAAATAAATGGAATTATTATTCATCTCCTTTTTCACAGACTCAAGAGATAGAAATGAATAATTAAACACAATGGATTACAGTGACAGGTCTGCAGAAACATACACAAGGACAGACGTGAGAGGATAACAACAGGGTGAAAGCCAAAGCCAAGTTGTGCCTCTACTCCTAGTTCAGTGTCTCACAGAAATTCTGTTGTATGCTAGGCATGTAAGGAACAGGTCACTGCAAATATTCTTAAGAAAGAATTGGATCCTGTCTATACTATATCCAATGACTGTTCATGCTGCTTCCAGCTATTTCTGGTTTATAAACTTGCAGAGATTACAGTTTATACTTTAAAAAGACTAAATAGTTAGAGTATTTCATGAAGTTCACAAATGAACCAAACACATGCTTCCCAAAATTAATTTCAAAATTGTATTCTAAAACATTTAGAAGTTTTAAATGAGGATTTTTAATAGATTTCAACTAAAACCGAATCTCTCTCTGTGTGTACCTATGTGTATGAGGGTGTGTACCAATGCGTATGAGGGTATCTTTACCACCATAGTTACACTGTATCTTTTCAACAATTTTGATTAGCTAACAGTCTTTTTCAGATATCTGTCTCCAAATTCCAAACCCTGATAAAATATATATCTAATTTCTAAGATATACATCAGAGATCAATTCAACTTCTTTATAAATTACAATTCATCGTCAGTCTTTCTGTTTTCATTCCATCAGTAGTCAGTTGTCCTATATCTGACTAGTGTCTGTCAGCAAATGAAACTGATAGTATATAAGTAGAACAAAAAGCTACAATACAGTGACTGTGCCCTTGAAACAAGATTTCAAGGGTCTCTTTTTCAGGCTCTTTATTTTTTGCCCTCTTTTCTAATCTCTTTGATTCCTGTTCCTTTCTTATAATATTGAGATATATACAGAATATCATTTCAAGAATGGAGAATTCAGTCATGTACCATGTTTGCACATAGCTTTAATGTGATTGTCTATGATTCCATAGGCAAACATAATAACACTGAATTGCACACAAAGTCTGTAGTCATATCATCTGTGGCTACAGATGGAAAACAGCCTGCACAAACAGTAGGTATTGCTAACCAGGTGGATTTCCAGTTTCAATATGTTTGAACAAATCTTTGGGTAACAAACACAAAGACATTAGCTACTGGGCAATGTTTTTAAGAGGTGTTAGGAGAAAGCACTCTCAAGTCCAACCTTAAACATTTTCTATAAAATCTAAGAATTATTTGAAGAATCTCACGTCTATCTGAGCCACCTGTCTCAGAGCTTATCTCCTCAATTACCTCAGAAGCAGCTTCCAGGCTGTCAACTGCTCCTCGTCTCACTGCAGTGAGATGACCAGTAATTCAACAACAACAACAAAAACACAGTCTAAATTAGCTGAATGCTCTCATCCTCTAGAGAATTTGAAGTCAGGAAACATGACTATTTAATGCCTGTGCTTATATCTTATTTGCCTTTATTTTCTTTATTTTAAATAAAGAAAAAAAATTTCTGGTTCTTGCTTATTCAAGTCCCCGAGCAGCAGTCTGAGAAAGGAGAGATCTTCCTGTGATTGTTCTTTTCCTTTCCTCACCATTTATACCTAAGTGACCACAATGACCCCCGATGCTCTTTGATAATGACACGACCCAAGTGTGGCTTGATACTTACCGGGGCTGCTTCACACACAGCGTCTGACCCCAGTTTTGAGGGATTCCTGTCCTCCCCAGGGCCCCTGACACACACCATTCAATAGAACACCCAGTGTCAACTTTCACCTTCAGGACCACTTCCCTCCTTAGTGACTCATTCAAGCAGGAAAGGGAAATCTGCGCTGGGGTGTGGAGTTTTCCCTTCAGATTAAAACGCTTCTGGCTGCTGGCAAAATTAGAAAAACAGCTTCAAGGATAAAATAGTTTTACTTCATTTAATGCTACCAATAGGGGACCATTTTTAACATCTACCTCCAACAAGCATGCCCCTTTACGATTCAGAAGTCACTCTCACTTCTTATATAATACACATAGCATTTTTACCTTTGAAAATGATTTCTGATGATGACACGGACACCAAAATTAGGAAAACAGCCAGAAAGCATTTCCTTTCTTTTATGTTTTGTGCCTGTTGCCCTCCCTGGGTTTTTTCATTTATCCTGACAGAGGTTTGTCTCTTTGCCTTTAAAAGTTAAATCCACCTTCATCGCACAATGTAGAAAGAAGTGAAATTAAACTGCAGTGTGTTCCAGAGGAGAAAATCTACTTTATTCATCTCTCAGCCCTACTTTAACTTACACTGACCTAATTACAGCCCACACCAGAAGAGGCAGAAGACCTGAAGGAACGCTTCTGCCACCTAGTGGTCAGATCCCAGTACTATACACTGAGACCTCCACGTTTTCGCTTTATTTTTGAAATGTCTGGCACACAAGTGCAAATGACCTTCTCTAGTCTCTGCATGAATACTGAGGATATGCATCACACACTGCTCTGTTCCTTTGGAGATTCAAAATGTAATGGTCTTCTAAGGAACTCTATTTAGAGAAGGTTAAATTAATGGCTCTTAAGATGAACTATAGCTTGAAAAATGTATTATTAAGACTGTATAACCTGTCATGAAAGTTAAATTGAAAATGATAATGCAAATATTAATAGTCATTAAAGACATCTTTTAAATATCATGCACCGAATTTAATATTTAGGGATGTTGGCACCCTTCTCACTAAATCTATTACCCTTTGTCATAGCAGCTCCATGATTTAGCTAGCTGAATGATTTTCTCAGGACAGCTATTGGTGTGTTTATTTGTTTGCTTCGGGAAGGAGTAGTGGACATTTCAGAATGTTCCGTTCTCTTTTTTACTGGCTTCATTAACGAGTTATTGATCAGTGACTTGAAAGAAAAACTTGGATAAAAAATGTAGCCAGCCTTAAATCACCAATGCTAATTAAAACAGGGGAAAACAAGGGAATAAAAGGTGCTGAGAATGCCTTAAAAGGGAAACCAATCTCCTCATTGGTTTCCAAAGCACCAAGGCAGCAACCATGAAGTCAGCCTGGCATTCCTGCCTGGATCACAGAGCAGGAAAACGCCCTGGTGCACAAGTTCTTGTGGATAGAAAAATGAAGGAATCTGCTGTATGCAGAATGGGTCATCAATTTGAGAATAATTAGGATAAATAATGGCCAGGGTCACATTTACAGTCCTTTCAACAAAGCATTCAAAAGGGGTGTGATAATTTGCAGTGTTAGAGTAGATTAAGATGCTCTTCAACACCCTGGCTCCGGATTGCTTTTCATAATAAATCTAGAGAGAAAATTAGTAAAGAATTTTCATCATTATTTATAAGGACTGTTAAGTACATACTGTTTTGAGATCTTGTTTAGACTCATGGTTATATAAGAGTCTATTTATATGATTTATGGCTTAACCAGACCTATTTTATCTTATGAAAACTTGTAGTGTGTTAAAATTGATATGATCACTTATTTATCAAATGTTTATTGGAGAGTGAACTATGGGCCAGTCCCTGAAATAGATACAAGGTTTACATATTGCAAGCAAAAATCAACATGGTCAGGCTCTCATGAAGGTTAATTTTATTGTTATCCTCTACTCTCTGTACACTGCACACTAAAATTAGTGATTGCATAGTATACAAATTAGTATTGCACAGTATATAAAAATCCACCCACTTTTTAATTCCTCTGTCCTTGCTTAAGTCAACCTTCTTTATTTTCAGCTTTGATTATGTTAATGGCTACCAAACAGGTCATCATATCCAATCTCTGTGTTCTCCCCAAATTAATGTTTAAATCCTTACCCCACCATGTGACAGGACTGGGAGGTAGGAATTTGGGAGGTGATAAGATCATGGTGGTGCAGCCCTCATGGATACAATTAGGCTCCTATGAAAGAGACCACTGATAACTCTCTCACCCTCTTTCTGACAAATGAGGTCGCAACACAATGTCAGTAGTTTACAGCCTAGATGATGGCCCTCACCAGAACCCGACCATGACGACAACATAATTTCGGACTTCCAGCGTGTAGAGCTGAGAGAAATAAATTCCTGTGCTTTATAAACAATCTAGCATATGGTATTTTTATTGCAGCCTGAAGAGACTATGACAAATAGTTTCTTTATAATTCGAATTAAGGGAGTGGACTTGTACATATCTGGAGAGGGGCATTCCAGACATCAGGAACTGTTAGCACAGTTGGACACTGGACCTTGGTTGGTGTGGTCCATATGCGTTAAAAGGTCAATAAGGCTACAAGAGAATGAAAGAGAGGAAGTAGTAGAATTCAAAGCAAAAGTATTAACATGTTCCATATCATGTAAGTTCTTACCAGCTTTTACAGAAAACACTGGCTTGAACTTTTTAGACAACAGTAACTTTGGAAGATTTTGAACAGAGGGGTGACATTATCCTAATAAAACAAGATCCCTGAGGTTATTACACTGAGAGTAGATTTTGTGGACAAATATTTGGAAGCTACTGGGGAAGTTCAGGTAAAGTATAATAATGGCTTGGATGGCAGTCTTAGCATAAGTAGTTGGATTCTAGATATATATAATGATCCATCACTATCTTCTGAAGAAATGTATTTGGGATAAAAGAAGAAGACAGAAGTAAAGGAGTGACCCCAAGATTTCTGATATCTAAAACTGGAAAAACAGGGTTGTCATCAACACTAAAGGGGAAAAGAGAGGGAAAACCAAGGTTTGGGGAAAAGATTAAGACATAATTAAGTTTGAGATATTTATTTGAAATGCAAATAGAGATGAGTAGGCAGTTATATTTTTGTCTGTAATTTAGGGTGAGAGATCTGAAAATATATTTGGAATTTTCAGAATATAAATGGTGTTTCAAGTCCTGAGAATATATGAGTTCACCAAGAGAGAATACAAATAGCAAAGAATAGAGTTTTAAAGACATTCTCAATTCTGGAGTATTCCACTATTAATAAATTAAGAATAAAAGGGAAAACATAATAAGGAGATTAAAAGTGTAAGTGCTAAATACACAAAAAACAAGAGAATTTTGTTCTTGAAGTCCAGTGAACCGTTCTTATAAGTGAAGGAACAACCAACATATTAGCGCAGCTTATATGAATCAAGTAAGATGAACACTGAAAACCAACTATTGAATTTAACAGCATGGACATCATGAATGACCTCGACAAAAGCAGGGCTGGTAGACTGTGAGAAAAATAACATAATTGAATAAGATTTAAGAGAGAACAGGTGGACGAGATGATGTGAAGAAAGTAAATACATAATCAAAGGTACTAGTATAGAGCATACAATATTAGTTATGTCCATATCATTCCAAGCATTTGATAAATCAGTCATGATGACTATGTACCTCAAGACAAAACATGATTAATTCTTGAGCCTCTTTAGAATTAAGAAGATAATTAACAGTAACTGAAGTAATACATGTGCAAAATCGTAAAACTACTTTATTATTATTATTATTATTGTTCTTTATATTCTTTACTTTCTTCATATTCTTCCAACTGCAAAATTAGATATATTTAGGTTGGTTCAAAGGTAATTGCAGTTTTGCATTGTTGAACTTTGCTGTTTGATATTGGAATACATTCTTAAATAAATGTGGCTATGTTACATCATTTTAATGTGCATTTCTCACTTTATGTTTTTTGTTTTTACTAATGATTTTCTAGGCTCCTCTGTCTATGGAATTCTCCAGGCAAGAGTATTGGAGTTGGTAGCCATTTCCTTCTCCAGGGGACCTTCCCGATTCAAGGACCAAACCCAGATCTTCTGCATTGCAGGCAGACCCTTTACCATGTGTGCTACCACGGAAGCCTTAATGACGTATTACTTACTCTTTATTTTATATTTATTGTAAACTAAAGAAATTATGTTAGGCAAAAAGTAAATTCAAGTGTTTTTCTTGAGTTCAACATGGATCATAAAGGAGCAGAGACAATTTGCAACATCAACAATGCATTTGACCCGGAAATGTTAACACACATACAGTGCAGTGGTGGTTCAAGAAGTTTTACAAAGGAGACTAGTCTTGAAGATGAGGAACACAGTGACCAGCCTTCGGAAGTTGACAACAGCTCCAAGGATCATTGAAGCTTATTCTCTTACAATTTCACAAGAAGTTCCCCAAGAACTCAGCGTTGACCATTATATGGTCATTCAACATTTCAAGCAGAAAGAGATGGGAATACCAGGCCACCTAACCTGCCTCTTGAGAAATCTGTACACAGGCCAGGAAGCAACAGTTAGAACTGGACATGGAACAACAGATTGGTTCCAAACAGGAAAAGGAGTACGTCAAGGATGTATATTGTCACACTGCTTATTTAACTTCTATGCAGAGTACATCATGAGAAACACTGGGCTGGAAGAAGCACAAGCTGGAATCAAGATTGCCGGGAGAAATATCAATAACCTCAGATATGCAGATGACATGACCCTTATGGCAGAAAGTGAAGAGGAACTAAAAGCCTCTTGATGAAAGTAAAAGAGGAGAGTGAAAAGTCGGCTTAAAGCTCAACATTCAGAAAACGAAGATCATGGCATCCGGTCCCATCACTTCATGGGAAATAGATGGGAAACAGTGGAAACAGTGTCAGACTATTTTTGGGGGCTCCAAAATCACTGCAGATGGTGATTGCAGCCATGAAATTAAAAGACGCTTACTCCTTGGAAGGAAAGTTATGACCAACCTAAATGGCATATTCGAAAGCAGAGACATTACTTTGCCAACTAAGGTCCGTCTAGTCAAGGCTATGGTTTTTCCAGTAGTCATGTATGGACGTGAGAGTTGGACTGTGAAGAAGGCTGAGTGCTGAAGAATTGATGCTTTTGAACTGTGGTGTTGGAGAAGACTCTTGAGAGTCCCTTGGACTGCAAGGAGATCCAACCAGACCATTTTGAAGGAGATCAGCCCTGGGATTTCTTTGGAAGGACTGATGCTAAAGCTGAAAGTCCAGTACTTTGGCCACCTCATGAGAAGAGTTGACTCATTGGAGAAGACTGTGATGCTGGGAGGGATTTGGGGCAGGAGGAGAAGGGGACGACCGAAGATGAGATGGCTGGATGGCATCACTGACTGGATGGATGCGACTCTGAGTGAACTCCAGGAGTTGGTGATGGACAGGGAGGCCTGGCCTGCTGCGATTCATGGCGTCGCAAGCGTCGGACATGACTGAGCGACTGAACTGAACTGAACTGAACTGAGAAAGGTGAGAAAGCTAGATAAGTGGGTACAACATGAGCTGATCCCAAATTTTTTAAAAAAAATCATTTTGAAGTTTTATCTTCCTTTATTCTACACAACAACAATGAACCATTTCTCAATCAGATTGTGACATGTGATGAAAAGTAGATTTTATATGACATTCTGCAATGACCAGCTCAGTGGCTGGACTGAGAAGAAATTCCAAAGCACTTCCTAAGGCAAAATTTGCACTAAAAAGAGGTCATGGTCACTGTTTGGTGGTCTGCTAACCATCTGATCACTACGGATTTCTGAATTCTGGCAAAACCATTACATCTTAAAAGTATACTCAGCAAATCCATGAGATACACCAAAAACTACAATTCTTGCAGCCAATACTGGTCAACAGAATGGGTCCAATTCTTATCCATGACAAGTGCCCCACACATCTTGCATAACCAATGCTTCAAAAGTTAGATTAATTGGGCTATAAAATTTTGCTTCATCTGCCATATTCACCTGATTTCTCACCAACTGACTACCCAGTGAAGAAGAACTAAAGAGCCTCTTCATGAAAGTGAAAGAGGAGAGTGAAAAAGTTGGCTTAAAGCTCAACATTCAGAAAACGAAGATCATGGCATACAGTCCCATCACTTCATGGAAAATAGATGGGGAAACAGAGGCTGACTTTATTTTTCTGGGCTCCAAAATCACTGCAGATGGTGATTGCAGCCATGAAATTAAAAACACTTGCTCCTTGGAAGGAAAGTTATGACCAACCTAGACAGCATATTAAAAAGTAGAGCCATTACTTTGCCAACAAAGGTCCATCTACTCAAGGCTATGATTTTTCCAGTGGTCATGTATGGGTGTTAGAGTTGGACTATAAAAAAACCTGAGTGCTGAAGAATTGATGGTTTTGAACTGTGGTGTTGGAGAAGACTCTTGAGAGTTCCTTGGACTACAAGGAGATCCAACCAGTGCATCCTAAAGGAGATCAGTCCTGGGTGTTCATTGGAAGGACTGATGTTGAAGCTGAAACTTCAGTACTTTGGCCACCTGATGAGAAGAGCTGACTCATTTGAAAAGACCCTGATGCTGGGAAAGATTGGGGGCAGGAGAAGGGGATGACAGAGGATGAGATGGCTGGATGGCATAACTGACTCAAAAATGGACATGGGTTTTGGTAGACTCTGGGAGTTGGTAATGGACAGGGAGGCCTGGAGTGCTGTGGTTCATGGGGTCGCAAAGAGTCAGACACAACTGAGCAACTGAACTGAACTGAACTGACCGAACTGACTACCAGTTCTTCATATCTCGACAACTTTTTGTATGGAAAATGTTTCCACAACCAGCAGGGGGCAGGGAATGCTTTATAAAAGCTTGTTGAATACCAAAGCATGGATATTTTAACTAAAGGAATAGACAAAATTATTCCTCATTGGCACAAATTTGTTGATTGTAATGGATCCTATTTTGATGAATAAATATGTATTTGAGCCTAGCTCTAGCTAGGCTATAATGATTTAAAATCCACAATCTGAAACTGCAGTTACTTTTCACCAAAATAAAGAGTTTAGTTACTACTACTCACAAGTGACTATTTATAAAGAAATCAACAGTAATAACTAATTGAGATTAGATAGTCAAAGGTATGGTTGTTTTGTTTTTTTTTTTTTTTTTTTAGTAATCATGTACAGATATGCTAGTAGGACTATAAAGGCTGAACAGTGAAGAACTAATTGCGGTGATGGAGAAGACTCTTGAGAGTCCTTTGGACAGAAAGCAGATGGAATCACTCAATCCTAAAGGAAATCAACCTTGAATATTCATTGGAAGGACAGATTTTGAAGTTGAAGCTCTAATACTTGGGCCACCTATGCAAAGAGCCAACTCATTGGGAAAGACCTGATGCTTGGTATGAGTGAAGGTTGGAGGAGACGGGGATGACAGAGGATGAGTTGGTCAGATAACATCACCAACTCAGTGAACATGAATTTGAGCAAACTTTGGGAGATAGTGTAGGACAGAAGAGCCTGGTATGTTGCAGTTCAAGGGGAACTCAGCAAATGAACAAAAACAATACCAGTAAGTGGATCATATACACAAAAGTGTCTTGTAACCATGATTAAGGTGAGAAAAGTATACAAATTTCTTTAAAAGAAGACTGAGTTCCAAAGATAAGACAGTTCAGTTCAGCCACTCAGTCATGTCTGACTTTTTGTGATCCCATGGACAGCAGCATGCCATGCTTCCCTGTCCATCACCAACTCCAGGGCTTGCTCAAAGTCATATCAATCCAGTAGGTGATGCTATCCAAAAATTTTATCCTCTGTCATCCCTTTCTCCTCTTGCCTTCGCTTTCTGCCATAGGGTGGTGTCATCTGAATATCTGAGGTTATTGATATTTTTCCCAGTAATCTTGGTCCAAGCTTGTGCTTCATCTGGCCCTGCATTTCTCATGAGGTACTCTGCATATAAAATAAGCAGGGTGACAGTATACAGCCTTGACGTATTCCTTTCCCAATTTGGAACCAATCCATTGTTCAATGTCTGGTTCTAACTGTTGCATCTTGACTTGCATACAGATTTCTCAGAAGGCAGGTAAGATGGTCTGGTATTCCCATCTCTTTCAGAATTTTCCACAGTTTGTTCTGATCCACACTGTCAAAGTCTTTGGCATAGTCAATAAAGCAGAAGTAGATGTTTTTCTGGAACTCCCTTGCTTTTTCTAGGGTCCAGTGGATGTTGGCAATTTGATCTCTGGTTCCTCTGCCTTTTCTAAATCCAGCTTGAACAACTGGAAGTTCTCGGTTCACATACTGTCAAAGCCTGGCTTGAAGAATTTTGAGCATTACTTTGCTAGTGTGTAAGATGAATGCAATTGTGCAGTAGTTTGAGCATCCTTTGACACTGTCTTTCTTCGGGATTGGAATGAAAACTAACCTTTTCCAGTCCCACGACCGTACCACTACTGAGTTTTCCAAATTTGCTGGCATATTGAGTGCAGCACTTTCACAGCATCATCTTTTAGCATTTGAAATAGCTCAACTGGAATTCCATCACCTGCACTGGCTTTGTTCATAGTGATGCTTCTTAAGGCCCAATTGACTTTGCATTCCAGGATGTCTGGCTCTAATTGAGTGATCTCAATATCATGGTTATCTGGGTCATGAAGATGTTTTTCGTATAGTTCTTCTCTGTTTTCTTGCCACCTCTTCTTAATATCTTCCGCTTCTGTTCAGTTCAGTTCAGTCACGCAGTCATGTCCGACTCTTGGCAACCCCATGAATCACAGCACGCCAGGCCTCCCTGTCCATCAGCAACTCCCGGAGTTCACTCAGACTCATGTCCATCGAGTCGGTGATGCCATCCAGCCATCTCATCCTCTGTCGTCCCCTTCTCCTCCTGCCCCAAATCCCTCCCAGCATCACAGTCTTCTCCAATGAGTCAACTCTTCTCATGAGGTGGCCAAAGTACTGGACTTTCAGCTTTAGCATCATTCCTTCCAAAGAAATCTCCGGGTTGATCTCCTTCAGAATGGACTGGTTGGATCTCCTTGCAGTCCAAGGGACTCTCAAGAGTCTTATCCAACACCACAGTTCAAAAGCATCAATTCTTTGGTGCTCAGCCTTCTTCACAGTCCAACTCTCACGTCCATACATGACCACAGGAAAAACCATAGCCTTGACTAGATGGACCTTAGTCGGCAAAGTAATGTCTCTGCTTTTGAATATACTATCTAGGTTGGTCATAACTTTTCTTCCAAGAAGTAAGCGTCTTTTAATTTCATGGTTGCAGTCACCATCTGCAGTGATTTTGGAGCCCCAAAAAATAAAGTCTGACACTTGTTTCCACTGTTTCCCCATCTATTTCCCATGAAGTGATGTGACCAGATGCCATGATCTTCGTTTTCTGAATGTTGAGCTTTAAGCCAACTTTTTTGCTCTCCTCTTTCACTTTCATCAAGAGGCTTTTTAGTTCCTCTTCACTTTCTGCCATAAGGGTGGTGTCATCTCCATATCTGAGGTTATTGATAATTCTCCCGGCAATCTTGATTCTGTTAGGTCCATACTATTTCTGTCCTTTATTGAGCCCATCTTTGTATGAAGTGTCCCCTTGGTATCTTTAATTTTCTTGAAGAGATCTCTCAGTTCATTTCAGTTCAGTCGCTCAGTTGTGTCTAACTCTTTGAGATCCCATGAATCGCAGCACACCAGGCTTCCCTGTCCATCACCAACTCCCGGAGTTCATTCAGACTCAAGTCCATTGAGTCAGTGATGCCATCCAGCTATCTCATCCTCTGTCACCCCCTTTTCCTCCTGCCCCCAATCCCTCCCAGCATCAGAGTCTTTTCCAATGAGTCAACTCTTCGCATGAGGTGGCCAAAGTACTGAAGTTTCAGCTTTAGCATCATTCTTCCCAAAGAAATCCCAGTTCAGTCTTTCCCATTCTATTGTTTTCCTCTATTTCTCTGCACTGATCACTAAGGAAGGCTTTCTTATCTCTCTTTGCTATTCTTTGGAACTCTGCATTCAAACCAGTGTCTCTTTCATTTTCTCCTTTGCCTTTCACTTCTCTTCTTTTCTCAGCTACTTGTAAGGCCTCCTCAGACAACCATTTTGCCTTTTTGCATTTCTTTTTCTCAGGGATGGTCTTGATCACTGCCTCCTATACAATGTCATGAACCTCGGTCCATAGTTCTTCAATCAGTCAGTCTATCAGATCTATTCCCTTGAATCTATTTGTCACTTCCACTGTATAATCATAAAGGATCTGATTTAGGTCATATCTGAATGGTCTAGAGGTTGTCATACTTTCTTTAACTTAAGTCTGAATTTTGCAATAAGAAGTTCATGATCTGAGCCACAATCAGCTCCCAGTCTTTATTTGCAGACTGTACCAAGCTTCTCCCTCTTTGGCTGCAAAGAATGTAATCAATCTAATTTAAGTATTGACCATCTGGTGATGTCCATGTGTAGAACCTTCTCTTGTGTTGTTGGAAAAGGGTGTTTGCTATGACAATGAGACTCCATAAGCCTTTGACCTGCTTCATTCTGTACTCCAGGGTCAAATTTGCCTGTTATTCCAGATATTTCTTGACTTCCTACTTTTGCATTCCAGTCCCCTATGATGAAAAGGACATCTTTTTCGGGTGTTAGTTCTAGAAGGTCTTTGTACAAAATAAGACAGATAATTTAATTTTAATTCATTTGATAAATTAATAGAAAGTTAATAAAATTTACTGTTAATGAGCATTAAGCAAAACAAAGAAATCTAGACCCTGATTATCATTTACCTTGAGATGATCTCGAACTAAGAAGAGGTGAATAATATGCAGGAAAAATGAATTTTTAGGAAAAAATGCAATTTTAGAAGTAATTCATAATATATAAATAATAAAAATACAAATCAGGTATTAAATTCTTCTTCATCTAAAATACTGATACCCAAAAAGCCCAAATAACCAGAACATTAAACAGAGCTAAAGGAGTTAGGCTCTGACTTCAAGTCATACTACAAAGCTACAGAAATAAAACAGTATGGTACTGGTACTAAAACAAATAGAGATCAATGGAACAGGATATAGATCTCAGAAATAACCCCACACACTATGATAATCTAAAACAAAAAAGGCAAGAATATACAATGGAGAAAGGTTTCTTAAATTAGGCAGCGACATGTAAAAAAGTGAAATTTGAATACTCCCTAACACCATATACAAAAATAAACTCAAAATGGATCAAAGATCAAAATGTAAGGCCAGACACTATAAAACTCTAAAGGAAAACAGACAGAACACCCTTGGGCGTAAATTGCAGTTATATATTTTTTGATCCACTTCCTAGAGTAATGAAAATAAAAAAACAAAAATAAATTGGAACTTATTAAACTTAAAAGCTCTTGAACAGAAAAGGAAACAATAAAAAAAACTAAAAGGCATCACACAGAATTGGAGAAAATATTTGCAAATGAAGCAACTAACAATGCATCGATCTCTAAAATATACCAGCAGCTAATGAACTCTATGTAAAAAAAAAAAAAAACAAACAATCCAATCAAAAAATGGGTGGAAGATATAAGTAGACACTTTTCCAAAGAAGACATACAAATGAAAAAGATGCTCAACATCACCAATTATCAGAGAAGTGTAAATCAAAACTATAGTGAAGTATCACCTCACACTGGTCAGAATGGTCATCATTACAACGTCAAAAATAATGAACACTGGAGAGGGTTTGGAGAAAAGGGAACTCTCCTACAATGTTGCTGGGAATGTAAATTGGTATAAACACTATGGAGATAGTATGGAGGTTGCCTAAAAAACCTGAAGTAGAACTACCATGCTGCTGCACTGCTGCTGCTAAGTCGCATCAGTCGTGTCCGACTCTGTGTGACCCCACAGACGGCAGCCCAACAGGCTCCTCTGTCCCTGGGATTCTCCAAATGATCCTGCAATTCCACTCCTGGGAATATATCCAGAAAAAAACATAATTCAAAATAATACAAAGATACATGCACCCCAATGTTCACTACAGCACTATTTACAATAGCAAAGATATGGAAGCAACCTAAATGCCCACTGACAGAAGATAAAGAAGAGATGGTACATATATACAACTTGGAATATTACTCATCTATAAAAAGAACAAATAATGCCATTTACAGAAACACGGATGGACCTAGAGAGATTATCATACTAAGTGAAGAAGTCAGAGAGAGAAAGGCAAATATCATATGATACCACACATACATGGAATCTAATCTTAAAAAATGATACAAATGAACTATTTTCAAAACAGAAATAGCCTTACACATATCAAAAACAAACGCATAGTTATCAAAGGTGAAACAGATGGGTGAGGAGGAGGGGATAAGTGTGGAGGCTGGGATAAACATACACATATCTTATGTCGTGCATATATAAGACAGATAACCAACAAGGACATACTGTGCAGCACAAAGACCTCTACTCCATATTCTGTGATAACCTATAAGAATAAAGAATCTAAAAAGAATGAATATATGCATGTGTGTGTGTGTATATATAACTGAATCACTTTGCTGTACACGTGAAACTAACATGTTGTAAATCAACTATATATCAATAAAATTAAAGGAAAAAAAATGAGGCCAAAAGAGAAAAGAAATATCATGAATAAATCACAGAGTGTCCCCTTAATATAAAGCAGACCTGTGATAGTTGGAAGTGGTCCCCAAAGCAGAGTGTTATAGAAGAGAACTCTATGCAGTTTGAACAAGATTATTCCATGATCTCACTGTGAAATATCATTTAGATTTTGGCAAGATACTTTAAAGACTCTTATTTTAAGTTAATTATGTTTGAGAACTGAATCTGAGTCTAGCAAAGGGAAGTAAAAATTTCACCTGAAGATCTTAATCCCTAAGAGTAAGAAAGCTTTCCACTGAAGAAGGCAGAACATTTGAGGACATGACTTTCCTAGTCTTTGAACTATAAATATATTAAATCCTCTTTTAAATCCTCCCTTCATTTAGTCTTAAAGTCTGCGAAGCCAGGATTTACTATTTCATCTATACAGAAAAAAAAAAAAGAAAAGATGTCCACATTAAGGTTTCTTATGAGTTATAAACAGTCTGTTGAAATCAATTTTAAACATTAATACAAAGTATTGGAAAGATGAAATAAAACATACACAGAGAGAGAGGAGAAAAAAGAAATAAAACAGAACATTTGTTTAGTATTAAAAATTCATTAGTATATTTGAGAGAAAAAATATATTCATAAGCTCTTTTAAATATTTAATGATAAAGATTTTACTACCAAATAAATTCATTAAAGAGAAATCTTAAATTGATGTGTTTTTTATTTAATAAAAATGCCAGGTTTAATTATCTCAATCTAAATAGTATAGAAGTTAGTGAACATTAAATCCACTGTAATGTTTTATGCTGTATTACCTTCATTGATTTCAATTTAATTAAAGTATGCATTTGCAAGGACAAGAAAGATTTGTTTAAAACAGAGATTTTATTAGTCATTGTCACACCTGAAAATTAAGCACCCCCAAATGATCCTTTCTTTAATGTTTCCTACAAAACTATTCTAAGGAAGTAAGTCTGGAGAAACCATAATGAGTACATTTGTATTGTTTTTATCTAATAAATGAAAAAAATTTTAATTGCCATGTCAGAAAAATACTGTTTTTAGATGGACAAAGGATAAAGTTTTAAATGGATATCTAAGAAAATCTGATTTTAATAATATACTTTTCTTGAACTACTATATTTAAACTTATTTGTCCGTGTTTGACTTGCTTTGAAATATTAAAAAAAAAAATGAATGGTGAGAATACTGTTCTTTGTAAATGAAGATTTATTGTTATTTTATTCCTTACTTATAGTTGAGACTCTGGACTTTAATGAACAATAGATATTTATTGAATGTATGTATGTTTGAAAGACTAGATGATTTGAAAAATGAATGAATGAAATATCACTTCTTATGCTATTTTAAGGTTGAAGACCTTTAATCTTGGAAATATTAAGTAAATTACTTAAATAATTATTAATGGAAACACTGAAGATCCTGTTGTGATGCTGAGGACTCTACACTATGATATTCTTCTCCTCAGTGGAAACACTATTTAAGCAAGAGTAGGGGTAAGCAGTTTGAGGAATGACAATTGCTATATAAACATAGTTATAATGAGTAACCTAACATCTGCTTAAACATTGACTAAAGTGAACTAGGAGATAGATTATGAATGAAGTGATTATGAACTGGATTGATATAGTAAATGAAGATACAAGAAGGGAAAAAACAGTATTTCAGATACCTCATCAGTTCAGTTCAGTTCAGTCACTCCGTCGTGTCCAACTCTTTGCGACCCCATGGATTGCAGCACACCAGGCTTCTCTGTCCATCACCAACTCCCAGAGCCTACTCAAACTCATGTCCATAGAGTTGGTGATGCCATCCAAATATCTCATCCTCTGTTGTCCCCTTCTCCTCCTGCCCTCAATCTTTCCCAGCATCAGGGTCTTTTCCAGTGAGTCAGTTCTTCGCATCAGGTGGCCAAAGTGTTGGGGTTTCTGCTTCAGCGTCATTCTTCCAATGAATATTCAGGACTAATTTGCTTTAGGATTCACTGGTTGGATCTCCTGCAGTCCAAGGGACTCTCAAGTGTCTTCTCCAACACCACAGTTCAAAAGCATCAGTTCTTTAGCACTCAGCTTTCTTTATAGTCCAACTCTCACATCCAACGACTATTGGAAAAACCATAGCTTTGACTAAACGGACCTATTTGGAAAAGTAATAATGTCTCTGCTTTTTAATATGCTGTCTAGTTTGGTCATAGCTTTTCTTTCAAGGAGAAAGCATCTTTTAATCTCATGGCTGCAGTCACCATCTGCAGTGATTTTGGAGCCCAAAAACCTAAAGTCTGTCACTGTTTCCAGTGTTTCTCCATCTATTTGCCATGATGTGATGGGACCAGATGCTGTGATCTTAGTTTTCTGAATGTTGAGTTTTAAGCCAACTTTTTTCACTCTCCTCTTTCACTTTCATCAAGAGATACCTCATAGGAGCTATAAAACCTGGATAAATGAGATAAGAGTGCTGATAAATCTAAGGAAAATCCCACAGTTATTTATGGGATCTGGAGAACGATATTCATTTTGATTAAAGAGGGAAAATGTGATTCCTTGAGGAAAATATGATAATTCAGTTTCAAAATTCTATGTTGTGAAGGGAGTATAGATAGCAAGATAGGCAAGTCTACCAGGAATTAAGTAAAAAGCCCCAATTAAAAAAAAAATTTTAAATGCTAAAAGTGTGGTAATGAAGCATTGATCTTTATCTTCATTGAAGGAACTCAAGTGTATGAACGAACAATATACTAACTCTCTTCTTGCTCCTCAGTGATATCAAGATCTTTTTTCCTTTGGGCTTTTCTACTGTTGTATCTTCTGCCTAGAATGATCTTACATGTATTTCCTTGGCTGATTTCACTTTCTTGTTCAACTAACTACTGAAATATCATCCCTCAGAATAACCTTTCCTAATCTCAGTACTTGTTATATATAAAGCATTGTTTTATGTGCTTTTGCATGTATTAACTCATTTAATCCTAATGAAATTGCCATGAGCTGCTGCTGCTACTAAGTCGCTTCAGTCATGTCCGACTCTGTGTGACACCATAGATGGCAGCCCACCAGGCTCCCCTGTCCCTGGAATTCTCCAGGCAAGAACACTGGAGTGGGTTGCCATTTCCTTCTATAATGCATGAAAGTGAAAAGTGAAAGTGAAGTCGCTCAGTCGTGTCTGACTCTAGCGACCCCATGGACTGCAGCCTACCAGGCTCCTCCATCCATGGGATTTTCCAGGCAAGAGTACTGGAGTGGGGTGCCATTGCCTTCTCCTCCCATGAGCTAGGTACTATCATAATCACATTTTTCTTAAAGAAAATGGAGGAAAAGAAAGTATAAGAAATCTGTAAAAACGACTAAAAAGTAGTCAATTTAGTAATCAGAGAAAAATGAGATTTGAACCATGGCAGTTTGTGACTTAGTACAGGAGCTCAACAACCAATCAATGCTGCCTATTTGTTAATCCTTACGGATAATATCTTAGAATGCAAAACGCCCTGAAACATTGTATTCCTTTTTGTCCTGGTACATTTTAATGTCTTTCCAGAAAGCCTGTGTCCATAGACAAAATGTTGAAGGCCTATACTTCAACATAAATGTAAAATGAAATAAACCTGCATCAGCAGAGCAGAGGTTGCTTTGACTGTAGATTTTTAAGGCTTTATTAATTTAAATATTTGCATCCTTTGTACAATGTGATTTTGCAGCTGCTCCTCCCAGCCCCACCACTAATGAAGTAGAATATATCTCCCATACCCCTTGGTTTTGTATTAGCCCTATGATGTGCTTTGGCCAATGGGATATTGATGAGAGTAACTTGACAAAAAGCCAGAAAAGCATGTATACAACATCTCTGCTTTTACCCTGAGAAGAACATGGTTTTGGTAGTTTGCTGGTTCAGGAAATAGATCCAGCTGGGATAAGCCTACCCTCCAGCTTATATGCAAAGTCACAAGCTAAGTAATGATTCTGAGCTTTTGTGGTTGGTAGTAAGAAATGACTGATTCAGAAACTGGTACCAGAAGAGGTGTACTTCCTTTATAAAAACCTAAATTTATCTGGCATTGCCTTTGCAACAAGCAGCAGGCCCTGAGGAAACAGAAAAGACTCAGAAAATGTCAAGGGAACTGTTTTAGGAGGATGAGAAATTGGACACATGTGTTTTGTAGTGATGAAATATTTGGTAAAACTCTCATGTATGGTTACTTAGAAGATTGAAAATAAACCTAATGAATTTTTGGAACTGCACAAGAAGAACTCCGGGGAAAATAGAATGTTGACAGTTTGGGCTTTGCTTTTTTTGCTGTGCACAATGAAAACTAAAACTAAGAGATAGGCTCAAAAATAAGTTAGTAAGCAGAATTTTGATGGCATATACAATCCAGAACTTGCCAAATTAGAAAATAAAACTTTTTCTCATCTTTAACACCTCCAATCAACAAATTATTTTCAAAATAAGATACAGATTGGAAGTAAAGAGTCTTTCTTGTAGTATCATGTTCACGTAGATCAGTAAAATATATACACACAGCCCTGTCAGATACTAAATCATATTATAAAACTAGAGTATTTTTACAACTTTATTGAGGTATAATTGATATACAAAAACTTCACATGTTAAATGTGTACAGGCTGCTCCGTTTTGACAGATGTAAATACCCATAATATCATCTCCACAATCAAGGTGATCAGCATTCACCACTTAAATTTTTTTCTTGTGCCCTTTTCCATTTTTTTTGAGGTATGCCCACTGCATGAAATTTTGAGTGTTCAATATTATATTGTGAACTATAGGCACTATGTTGTACAGCAAATCTCTAGAATCTATTTATCTTGTATAACTAAACTTTATAGTAAAAAACTGAACTCAACTTTCCATTTGCCTCTCTCCCCATCCTCTGAAAACCACTTGTAAGTTTGACTATTTTAGATATCTCTTATAAATTAAATCATACAGTATGTGTCCACCAGCCACTGACTTATTTTACTTAGTATATTATCTTTCAGGTCCACCCTTGTTATCACAAGTGGTATGGCTTATTTCTTTTTTAAGGCTGAATAGTATTCAATTTGGAGAAGGCAATGGCACCCCACTCCAGTACTCTTGCCTGGAAAACACCATGGATGGAGGAGCCTGGTAGGCTGCAGTCCATGGGGTTGTGAACAGTTGGACACGACTGAGCAACTTCACTTTCACATTTCACTTTCATGCATTGGAGAAGGAAATGGCAACCCACTCCAGTGTTCTTGCCTAGAGAATCCCAGGGACCAGAGAGCCTGGTGGGCTGCCATCTCTGGGGTCACGCAGAGTCAGACACAACTGAAGTGACTTAGCAGCAATATTCAATTATATGTATATAACACACTCTGTATCCATTTGTCTGTCACTGGATATTTCCATTATTCCCATATCTTAGCTATTGAGATTCTTAGAAGATATCTTTCTAAGATCTTGATTTCAATTTTCTGTGTATATACAAATAAGTGGGATTAATTGAAGTCAAATGTGTGGTATTGGTGCAAAAAATAAATAGAGTAATGGAATATATCAGGAACAATAATGAGACATAGGTTTGGAGACTCTCAAGCAATGTCTGGGTTGTTGAGAACTAGCAGTTAAAAAAGACAGATGCTCCATCCATCAGGGAGATGGGGAAGATTGGCAAATTAAATATGGTCACAATCTTTTGTTATTCCTGTTACTGAGAGAAAATATTCCACTTCCTTTGAATTTGGTTTCCGCAACTTGTGTGATCAATGGAAAGAAACGGTGGTATGAACAGTGAAAGGAGTGTGGCTGAGCTCTCAGCTGACAGCCTGCTTCTCCAGTCCTATGAATGAGTATCTTGGACACACAGCTCAGTGGAGTCTCCCGAGCAAGCACCATACCTGTGAGCCCAGTCAACGACAGAAATGTGAGCGATAGTAATAAATTGTAGTTTAAGCTATAATCTGGGGGTCCTTTGTTAAAAAGCAGTATTTAACTAGAAAGAGGAAGACAATGAAGGCCTGAAAATAAAGTGAATTCAGGCAATAGTAAGTGCTGTAAACGAGAAAAAACAAATGAGCCTGGGATATGCATTGATTGATTTAATCTTCACAACAGTATCATTTTAGAGTTAGTAAATCTAGAATGAAAAACTTATTTTGAACACCCTTGACTGGAATTAAATTATATGAATGGCTTATTAATATACAATTTGAGAATAAGTGATTAACTGGAAACCAGTGCTGTATATCTTCATGTATTAAAAGAAATAGCATATGAAACAATCAAATGTAAAACATCCTCTATTAAAAAGAAAAAATAGGCAAAGGTAATACAGAAAATACTAAAATATTTGTAGAAAATATCAAAAAATCATATTTAACATGTGAGAAACTTCTAAAAATCAAGAAAAGGGGAGTAAATGTTTTAATTTAAAAATGTACAATATAAACCATTGAACAAAGAAATCTGTAAAAGAAATACAAATGTCAGTGAAAAACATAAAAATATTCAACTTTGTATTGGTAAAATTTAAATAAAACTATTGGCATACTTTAAACCTCTTGCCCTTAAGAAATGAATGTTTTAAAACGAAATTAGACTATCTATTGGTGTCAAAAAATGAATACCTGCTATCTTGTTTCTCAGCCACACTTCTGAGTGTACTATGGGATCATCACAAAACTGAACAGTATTCGAATGCCTTAACACCTTAAAGAAACATATTAAAGGAAATTATTGGCAATATGTGAACAAATAAATCCATTAAATATTAATCACTATGAATGTAATTCAAAACTATGAATAGCATATAATGAAGGATATTTAATAATCAAGAATATTTATATACCAATATCATGATAATATATATCTATATATCTATACATCTATATATATCTATATATCTATTGTGTCAGTATACAGTTGATACATGATTTTTAAATAATTTTTCAAATGGTTTTGAAATATTGCATCATGAAAAATTCAAGTAATAAGGAAATGTAATAGCTGCACTTTGTAATTAGATATAGAGTAAGAGGTAGATAGAGAAATCAAGATAGAGATGAATAAAGATGTAATAGAAATCCTGATATAGTAAAAAGTAATGAGATAACCTTTATTAAAATGTAAAGTGAAATCTAACAGGTAGTAAGCTTAGGTGGAATGTTTATAACCAACTTTACTGAGTTACAATTTACATAAAATAAAATATACTCATTGTAAGTGTAGTTGGATAAATTTTGACAGAGATACACCCATGTAATAACCCTTATATTCAAGATATGGAAATATTCCCATTACTCCTTGAAGTCTTTATATATATACTCCTGATGCTTTATATATTTTTCTGGTATTTTTAATCAACTTAATTGATGGGTAACCCACAAACAGTAATATGCAATTATTCATGACATAAGACAACTTTAAGATCTACTATTTTTATCCATTGTAAAGAAATCTATTATTTTTCAATTTGTTATCAACAAAATTTTTGGAAAGAAACTTTGAAACCTTATGAAATATTGTTACTCATCAAACTTTCACAAACTAATTTTAGCATCATTGTTCTTTGTTTGTTTTGCTTAGATTATTAACATGATACTTGCAAAGTTTTTATTTTCTAACTTCATTGTTTATTGTATATTTATAATTCTTCCAGGACAGATTTCTCTATATATTTATATATCTATCTATGATCTGCATTGTTACAAAAATACACACATACAAATGACAGAAAGAGTCCTTGTTACTGTCCAAATTTCCATCTTAATGGAAATTAAATACTAATTTGGGCTTTTAGTTCATCAGTTCATTTCAGTTGCTCAGTTGTGTTGACTCTTTGTGACCCCATGGACTGTAGCATACCAGTCTTCCCTGTCCATCACCAACTCCTAGAGCCTACTCAAACTCATGTCCATAGAGTTGGTGATGCCATCCAACCATCTCATGCTCTGTCGTCCCCTTCTCCTCCTGCCCTCAATCTTTCCCAGCATCAGGGTCTTTTCCAATGAGTCAGTTCTTCACATCAGGTGGCCAAAATATTGGAGTTTCAGCTTCAGCATCAGTCCTTTCAATGAATATTCAAGACTGATTTCCTTTAGGATTGACTGGTAAAGTTCTGTATTTCTTTAAAATTTCACTAGAATTAACTGTGAAATTTATAGTTATATTTTATTAAATCACTTAATGCTTTATCTCTTTAGTAATAAATGATGATGAGTTAGCAAAGCAATGGTCCAATGCATAGTGGAAAGCTTAGATATAGAAAGTTAATTCCTATAAGGATTTAATTCCAGTATGTAAGAGACCAGGTAATGTTTCCTCACTTATAAAGTGAGAGAGGATAACAATAATACCTATTTTATAGGATTGTTGTGAAGATTAAGTGAAAAAATTAAAGGAGAAAAAGAAATAAAGTATAGAGTACAGTTCTTAACCTATAATGAATCATTTGAAAGTTGTCCTTATTATTAGATAGTATCGCTATACCCTTAATACTAAAATATTCCTTATTAGTTAAAACAGTAAAAAATTGCAGCAGAGTAAGTGAATATGAAGTATAGTGAAAATATCTTGAAATTTAAAATCCATCATTTTGTATTGGAGTCCTAGCTGTGTTGCTTAAAAGGGATGTTCTGTGCTTGCTATGTGACCATACATGAAATTGTTTAACTGTTCTGCACTGTTCTGTCCCTTTAACTCTATAATGGAGATGATGATGATGACTATAATATGGTTTTGCCTTATGTACTTGAGTACTCTTAAGAATTCACATATTTGAAATTTGTAGTATAAAGTTTTCCAAAATTAGAATGATGTAGCACACACTCATATGCTATATGTAGAAGCGAATGTTAACAACTTGACAACTTGACAGATCTGTTTAAGCTTTTCTTTTTTTTTTTTTTTAGCATTGTTATACACACTCATAAACCACCCAGGACTATGTTATATAGAGATAAGCAGAACTTTCAGATTAACATATATCTTCCTTATCCATTTATTGCATAAATGTATGTCACATTGTATAGTTTTAAAGATACATATGTGACTAATTTTATTTAATGCATCACTTACCAAAAATGTTACCTAGATTCACAGATACTGATCAACCTAGTTCACTTATTTTAACCTCTGTGAATTTTTCATTAGTTTTGATTGGAGTATAGTTGCTTTACAATGTTGTGTTAGTTTCTGCTATACTAACAAAGCAAAGTGAATCAGCTTTATGTTTACATGTATCCCCTCTTTTCGGTTTTCCTTTGAATTTAGGTTACCACAGATCACAGAGTAGCGTTCCCCATGCTATACAGTATGTTCTCATTAGTTATCTATTTTAAATATAATATCAATCACCAATGTATGGACATGAACTTGGGCAAACTCTGGGATATGTTGGCGACAGGCAGGCCTGATGTGCAGCAGTCTATAGGGTTGCAAGGAGTTGGACATGACTGAGAGACTAAACAGCAACATCAATAGTGTATATATGTCAATCCCAACCTCCGAATTCACCCTACCGATCCCCTTTTCCCTTAGTATCCATACATTTGTTCTCTACATCTATGTCTATTTCTGCTTTGCAAATAAGATCATCTATACCATTTTTCTAGATTCCACATATATGTGTTAAGGTATATTTGTTTTTCTCTTTCTGACTTACTTCACTCTGTATGATAGTCCTTAACTCCATCCACATCTATGTAGATGGCACAATTTCATTCCTTCCTATGGCTGAGTGATATTCCACTGTATTTCTGTACCACACCTTCTTTATCCACTCCTCCATTGATGGACACTTAGGTTGCTTCCATGACTTGGCTATTTTAAATAGTACTGCAATTAACATCGGGGTATATTTGTCTTTTCAAGTTATGGTTTTCTAGGGGCATATGTCTAGTAGTAGGATTGCTAGGTCTGTGGTAGTTCAATGTTTAGTTTTTAAGGAAACTGTGTACTATTTCCCACAGTGGCTGTACCAGTTTATATTTCCCCCAATAGTGTAAGGTGGAAAAGGCGATGGCACCCCACTCCAGTACTCTTGCCTGGAAAATCCCACGGACGTAGAAGGCTGGTAGGCTGCAGTCCATAGGGTCACACAAAGTTGGACACGACTGAAGCCACTTAGCAGCAGCACCCTCTCCAACATTTATTGTTTGTAGATTTTGTGATGATTTCCATTCTGACTGGTGTGACGTGTGAGGTGATACCTCACCATAATTTTGTGCATTTCTCAGATAATTAGTGATGTTGAGCATCTTTTCAGGTATCTGTTGGTCATCTGTATGTCTTCTTTGGAGAAGTATCTATTTAGATCTTCTTGCACCCATTTTTTGATTGGATTACTTGTTTGTTCGTTTTGACATAGAACTGCATGAACTGCTTGTATATTTTGGGGATTACTCCCTTGTCAGTGTATTTATTTGCAACCATTTCTCCCATTCGGAAAGTTGTCTTTTCATATTTTTTATGGTTTCCTTTGCTGTGCAAAAAGCTCTTAAGTTTAATCAGGTCCCATTTATTTATTTTTGTTTTTATTTTCATTATTCTAGGAGATGGGTCAAAAAGATCTTGCTGAGATTTATGTTAAAGACTGTTCTGCCTATGTTTTCCTCTGAGAGTTTTATAGTGTCTGGTCTTATATTTAGGCCTTTAATCTATTTTGAGTTTATTTTTAGATATGATGTTAGGAAGTATTCTAATTCCCTTCTTTTACATGTAGCTATCCAGTTGTCCCAGCACCACATACTGAAGAGACTGTCTTTTCTCCATTGTATATTCTGGCCTCTTTTGTCATAGATTAGGTGACCATTGGTGCATGGGTTTATCTCTGGCTTTCTATCTTGTTCTATTGGTCTATATTTCTGTTTTTGTACCAGTACTATGTTGTCTTATTTACTATAGCTTTGAAGTACAGTCTGAAGTCAGGGAACCTGATTCTTCCAGCTCATTTTTCTTTCTCAAGATTGCTTTGGTTACTTAGGGTGTTTTGTATTTCCACACAAATTGCAAATATTTTTGTTCTAAGTCTGTGAAAAACACCATTGGGAACTTGGTAGAGATTGCACTGAATCTGTAGATTGCTTTGGGTAGTCTAGTCATTTTCACAATATTTATTCTTCCAATCCAAGGAGATGGTGTATCTCTCCATCCATTTGTGTAGTCTTTCATTTCTTTCATCAGTGTCATATAGCTTATAGTTTTCTGTGTACAGGTCTTTTACCTCTTAACGTAAGTTTATTCCTAGGTATTTTATTCTTTTCGTTGCAATGGTAAATGAGATTGTTCCTTAATTTTTCTTCCTGACTTTTCATTGTTAGTATGTAAGAATGCAAGGGATTCTGTGTATTAATTTTATATCCTGAAATTTTACTAAGTTAATTGATGAGCTCTAGTACTTTTCTGATGGCATCTTTAGGATGTCCTCTGTATAGTATCATGTCATCTTCAAACAGTGACAGTTTTGCTTCTTCTTTTCCAATTTGTGTCCCTTTTATTTCATGTAATTGATTTGTGTTTTGACTTAGAGAATTTCCTTCCAATTCCTATGTTCTAATGTGTGTACATGTGTGACAGAGTATGTGATAATTGCATAAAATACTACACAGTTTTTATGCTTAAATAAAACAAAAGCAAAATAAGGTTGAGAAACTCTAGGCTTTGAATCATAATTCTTTGTAAAGTTGAAAGAATTTTGCTGGAGGCAGAAAATCATGAAAAGAGTTATAGTCATGTCAGATATGAAGACATGTTGCTTATATGTGGAAAAATTGCCTAAGTCAAATAAAAATTGTGAAACACTTTATATAGACTATAATATTTCTAACATTTTACGAGGATTCTTAGGGTAGCTTTCATTCTGTTTTTATCATCTCCAGATTATACTGTTACCCTCATTTTCACCCTCTAAAAGTGAAGTAAATCTGTTTTCGGAAGAAAATCTTGAACTTATAAGAATTTGAAAAGTACGTGTTACTACACAGAAGTAAACACTTTACTATATATATTTGCTATAGATAAGATGTGTTTGCTTGTGTGTAAAGGAGCAATTTAGTGACTATGTTTAAAAGACATCTTTGGAACAATTGGGAATTTTGATATGGACTACAGCATATGAGGGGCTTCCCCAGTGGCTCAGCGGTAAAGAATCTGACTGCTATGCAGAAGACAAAAGAGACTCAGGTTAGATTCCTGGGTTGGAAAAATCCCCTGGAGGAAGGCATGGCAACCCACTCCAGTATTCTTTCCTGGAGAGTCTCCTGGACAGAGGAGCCTGGTAGGCTACAGTTCACAGGGTCACACAGAGTCAGACACAACTGAAGCGACTTAGCATGCACGCACCCATAGCATATTGGATAACAATAAAGTGCCAATGTTACATTTCTTGAATAGTGTGATAATTATGGTTCAGTAGTAAAATGTATTTTTAGGGGATGTATGCTGACATATTTAGGGCTGAAGTGTCATGATATTTATAAATTACTTTTAAACGTGAGTGTGAATGTGTCTGAGTGTGTAGAAAGAGAGAAGGGGAATAACAAATTGTTAACAATTAGTGTATTTATGTAAAGAATATATAAATGCTCTTTTCATTCATTAGAAATATTCTAAGAAATATAGGCATCTTAACGTGGATGTATTTTTAGTCTTCCTATATCTCAATAAATAATTTAATCTTTCACGCATCAAATTCAGAAACACTGCTTTCTCTCTCCAAACACATATTTAATTTCCAATTACTGTTGATTTTCTCTTGAATATATTCAAATATGTCTGCCCCTTTCCAAACCTATAACATTTTTATACTAACATAATTTTTGACATTTTGCAAACTATGATCAACATTCCTCATAAAACCAAGAATAGGCCTGGCAAAACATAATGATGTCATCACCGCTTAAATGCTTCCTGTGGCTTCCTACTGTACTCAGTACAAATCCTATAAGGCAAATTTCAAGAGCTTTGCTCTTTACCTTACTTTTGAGCTTCAGCTGAATGTTGGCTCTTGACTGTTTTTCAAGCTCTTTTATTATCACTGAACTTATTTTCCTGGCACTCTCACCTGCAAAATTTTCCCTTTTTCAGGTCTCATGTGAAGTATCACTTTCTTCAAACTTTTTTCTATGAGCCCCAAGATTGTACTGCCTATTCCTATATACATTTCCAAAAGCTCCTGTACATACTCATCAACCAAAATTCTAATTGCCAACTATGCTTTATGTCCTTCAGCTAATATTATATTTTTCCTAACTTCATACATCAGCAGTTGACAGAGTGCCTAAAACGTAGCACATACAATATCCAGTTGTCAAATGACTACTGTGTGGGCTATACAGTGAAACTGATTTGTAATTAAGTGTTTATTAATTCATTCACAGTATTAAAATAAGACTGCCAGAAGCTGCTAAAAGAATGGCAGAAAAGTGTAAGTATTCAGTAATTTCTAATAAAAAGAAAAAGGTATTTAGTTTATTTGGATCTCTGATATAATTGGTTTATTTCTTAATCACTGGAAGAGACTCTTACTAGATGAGAGGAAATAGGATTAAAAACATGAATATAATCTATAGAGACAGAATCTATAGGAATAAAAGGCACATTAGTGGTTGCCTGACTCACTTGAAAAGACTCTGATGCTGGGAAAAATTGAAGACGGGAGGAGAAGGGGACGACAGAGGCTGAGATGGTTGGATGGCATCACGGACTCGATGGACATGAGTCTGAGTAAACTCCGGGAGTTGGTGATGGACAGGGAGGCCTGGGGTGCTGCAGTCCATGGCGTCACAAAGAGTTGGACATGACTGAGCAACTGAACTGAACCAGTGGTTGCCTGGGCTGGGAGTAGGGGTGAGGGTGTAACTGACTGAGATGAGCACGGGGGTAATAGAAATGTTCTATTTCTTGATTGTATGATGTTTATATGGCTGTATAAATTTGTCAAAACTCATCAAATGTATACTTAAAAGTTGCACATTATACTTTAATTGTTAGGTTTTTTTAATGCTTCAGTAATTTAAATAGCTTCTCAATAACATCTCCAGCAGAGAAAGTATTGCTATTGGAGGAAAACTGTATGAGATAATATTACTTAAAATTTCTAAATAGTAGTAATAATGCTGAAATCATTTAAAAGAGCCTTTTTATGGTGGTTTCTATATAAAAGGAAATTAATGAGTCCCACACTAATTTCATTCAGTGATTAAATCACAAAACTACTGATCTTTCCCTTGTTTATTCATAGACCATCAGGTAATTAGGACTGTCTTTACTATATCATCTGCCAGCTGTGAGAATGAGAACAATAGTTATTCAGTTCAGCAGGATCATTATCATTCATATAAGAAAACAGGACCTTTGCAACTGTTAAAAACAGAGCTTAGATGTTTCATCTCCTTTTTCTCTGTAGTTATTGAATAAAAAGTCATGAACTAATTGGAGCCTTAGATGTCTATGTGCATATGCAATTAATTAAATATAATTTATTTAATAGAAACCACCTAATACTGTTGGGCTTCCCTGGTGTCTCAGGGGTAAAGAATCTGCCTGCCAATGCAGGAAATGTGGGTTTGATTCCGGGGTCAGAAAGATCCCCCAGAGAATGAAATGGCAACCCACTCCAGTATACTTGCCTGGGAAACCCCATGGATAGAGGAGCCTGACAGGTTACAGTCCATGGGGCCACAAAAAGAGTCAGACACAACTTACCAGCTAAACAAAAGCAATAGCCTAATATTATTGTAGCAGTGAAGGTTAATTTAAGAAATAGAAACAAACTCAAGGAAGCAAGAGTTCTTAGATACCTTACAGTAATACTTTTCTTAATATACATCAATCTTCATCTAGGTAATTCATATCAATTGTCAAACAAATACCATGTTAAGGCAAACTGCAGAAAGCAAAGGAAGTTTTCCAATCTATTTGGGCTGCTGTAATGAAATACCACAGACTGTGTGGCTTCAAACAACAGAAATTTATTGCTCACTGTCTAGGGGCTAGAAGTCTGAGCTCAGGGTGGTGGGTCTGAGAGCAGGATGCCAGCATGCTAGTGTCCTGGTGAAAGCCCTCTTCCATGTTGCAGACTGTAGACTTCTCACTGAGTCTCACATCACAGAAGAGGCCAGTAATCTCTCTGGTGTCTCTTTAATAAGGCACTAATCTCACTGATGAGGATTCTCCCTCATGATTCAAACGCTCCCTAAAGGCCCAACCTCCTAATACCATCATGTTTGAAGGTCAGGATTTCAACATATGAATTTGGGGAGGACGCACACATTCAGACTATAAGCAAGAGTCAATCACAGTTGGGGACTTCCTGTATTATAAATATTCTTGCCTCAACATTGAAAGTGAAAGTGTTAGTCCCTCGGTCATGTCCAGCTCTTTGTGAGTCCATGGACTGTAGCCCACCGGGTTCCTCTGTCCATGGAATTCTCCAGGTAGGAATACTGCAATGGGTTGCCATTCCTTTCTCCAAGAGATCTTCCCAACCCAGCAATCCAACCCAGGTCTCCCTGAGCCACCAGGGATTTTTACCTCAACATTAACTCTATTGAAAATGCAGTCACACACACACACAATAGCTAACTCACTAAGAAATACTAATGGAAAATAAAGTAAGAGAAAATTAATGAGGCTAATAAATCATGACATATAATAATAAAAAATGATGTGAAATTGACCAAACCATCTTTTTTTAATTCAAGGTATAACTCAGGTAAAATAAAATATTAAGATCTTAGGGTTCTAGCCACTCTTTTAATACCTGGATAAACATATATCTTCTACCCAAAAGATAATAAAGCACACTGCCATCATCTCAGAAAATTATTTTGTGCCAATTTCCAGTAAATTCTTTTCTCAAAGGCGAGACTCAAAGGTGATATTTTCTGATTACTATCACCATAGATTAGCTTTCCCTACTATTAGCATTCATATAAATGCATTTGCATGGCAAGTGTTTCTTGTTTCTGGTTTCTTTCATTCAACTAACTGAGTTTGAGATTTATGATATGTTGTGTTTGTACTAGTAATAGGCCTAATGCTTATAACAATTCCTTTACCTTCTTTTTAATGTTTATAGGGATTTTGATAATGATATTTGTATTACTTTACTCTTGCCATCAACTTATCTTGTCTTACCATAGGCTTACTAATTTTATTAATCTTAACAATAACAGTGTTCATCTTGATTTTTTAAAAAAATTCCTTCTTCATATTTATGTCACTGGATTTTTAACTCTATTTTTATAATGACCTCTCTTTAGATTTAAGTTGCTTTTATGTGCCTAGCTTCTTATTTTGAAAAGTTAGGTAATTATTTCTTTTCTAATATATGGCACTATTATGAGAAGTTAGTTATTAATACTGTAAATTTTCATTAATCATTGCTTAACTTCAACCCACAAAAAAAAAAAAGAAAAGAGTTCTGTTTACCTTATCATTTAGTTCAAAATATTTTCTGGAGCCCCTCATGGTTTTTTTGTCATGGCTTGTTATAAGTATGTTTTAAATTTTTCACATATTTATTTATTTTACCACTACTTTATTGCAAGTGACTTCTAACTCAATACCAAAATCACTATAGAATATATTTCATGTTTTCAGTTCTTTGATGTAGATTAAGCTTTTTCTCATAGTCAAGTCTTTTGATGATTTTGGTAAAATTCCCAAGTGTAATTAGGAAGAATATGTATTTTGCATTTGGACACAGCACTCTACAAGTATCATTAGATCAAGTTGGTGGATAATGTTGTTCAAGTGATCTACATTATTACTGAGTTTGTTTCTGTTTGTTTCATAAAATATCAGATACTAAAATATTGAGATATGACTCCATATTTCCCTTTTTTTTCTTTTTTTCCCTTTTTTCAAAAATGTTTAACTCATGTGTTTTAAATCTATAAAGAGGTGATAACATCATATGTGTTATGTTTTCTTAATAAGTTGTCTGATATTTAATATATCATGAAATATTCACATTTATCTTCTATAATATTCTGACTTAAAATTTATGTGATATTAATATAGCTTCACCATATTTTTTATGTTCACTTTGCCTGGCCTACTTGTTCCATGGTCTTATTTTTATGTGTCATACATACACACATATGCCAGGAGGAAATGATATTACAGGCAAAGCTTTGACCAGTAACCATTTATTCAATAAACTCAATAGATTCGTTTGACCTAAAATGTATTAGCTTGTATCAGGTATATTATAGAGATACTAATCCTTAGCCCAATGAAATTTAAGTCTTACAATTTCAGAGAGAAACAGAAAAACAAATGCAGGATATGAGTTGTCCTCCAATGCATCACTCAAACCCTTTAATTGCCACTCTGGAGGCTGCAAATCTGCAACATGACTTCTTACACTTCTTCTTACATCCATGCAATTTTACTCCTTGGATGTGAACAAACTCTGGGTGCATCTGATTCTATATTTTATTTAAAAAAAAAAAAACATAAACAGTACACAAGAAGGCGGAGATGTAGTATATCATATTCTGATTTGTTAGCGGTTTCCTATTGCTGAAAATTAAACTGGACCAGAATTGAAAGGTGATCATGATCCCTGTATTTTATTACTTCGTGCAATGCTGATGTGTAAGTGCTAGTCAGTTAATATTACATTTGTCCTTTGATACACAGGAAAGGAAAATTTGGATGCTGAGCAAGCCAGTCAGAGGGCTGGTGTCCCAGTTTAAAGTCAGAGGACTGTTGGGTTAAACTATAAAAACAGAAAATGCCTTAGGACAATAATGAAAGCAACCAACATCATCTCTCAAGGTGACCAGGATCTATGTTTCTAAATACAAGATCCTAAGAGAGAAAAATGATGCTTAATGAACTATATGGATGAGGAATTTATCTCTCATGACTCATTCAGTTCCCTTTTCAATTTCAAAGGGAAAAACTTCAGTTAACCTTTACTGGCAATACAAGGTTATCATTAATAAATAGCCACAGTGTAATAGTTATTATAATTTAGAATAACAGTGATTGGAATAAAGTGTTTTGTAGTCATTGGTGGAAAATATATTCATTCAAAATTATAGACAATATTAGAAGTTATATTTTAATCTTCATTTCTCTTCTTACACACTATAAAGGACCCCAATTTCTTTCCTTTTTTACTTCTTTTTTTGTTTATTGTGCTCTAAATAATATTAATGCTATTAATGTATCAACATAGCCTCGTACTGAAATGTTTTAAAAGATCATTCATGAATACAGTAAAAAAAAAAAAAAAAGAAGAAGAAGCTCAGAAATGCAAAAAATTGTAAAAAGAGTGACTCTCACTCTTAAAAGAAGAAGAAAATTAATGATAATTTTCAAACTCAACAGTGAACTGAGGTCTCAGGACAATCAGATAATCATAAATTTGAGAAAGAGAGCTGTCTAAGGGAGAAACGGATCTCGAACACTTGCTTAAATGAGGCCGCCATCACTGAGTTTCATATAAGCCAATAGAAAGCTATAGCTGAATCTTCTGAATTAATAAGCATTGAATGTAAAGAATGAGAATCTTGGAGAGCTTTCCTGTGGTACTAATTGGGAGAGCAAAACAGAACAGCAGTCAGTAACAATACCAAAACAAAGCTGTCTTCCCTATTTTGCCTTGGACCACGTACCTTCATCTGCTGGAGTCAGAAAAGGAAAGTAAAAAAAAAAAAAAATCACTAACCAGGGGACGAGCAGGAATATTTACTCTACCCAGCACTATAGCTGGAGGAGGGACATGTGTTGAGTGTGCCCTGACCCAGAGACACAGCACCTGACTAAGACTGATGATTAATTGGAAGTGCAAGCTCTTCCCCAGCCTCTATGATCAAGCAAGCATGAACTGGATAAAAATAATAACAGTACAATTAGGAGAGAAGACATATTATCTCTAGAGACAAGCACAAAGGAAAGATTTAAACCCAGGTAGGAAGCAGACATTAGGAAACTGATCTCTGGAAAACCAGGTCCTCCTTAATCATAAGGTATCGGGAAAGGGGTTTGAATCCTATAATGCACTGAGGATATTCATAGCAACAGCATACCTCAATTAAGCCCATCTACTAAAGGCCTGATGAAAGAAATGAAACATTTGCCTCTGAGCATTGAAAAACAAACATACAAAAAAAATCATCATCTACTTTCTTACGTAATACTTCTAGCTTTCATTAAAAATTATGAGGCATAAAATCTATTAGGAAAAGCATACTTTGAAGCCATAAAGTATTCACCAGGACCAGACTCTGATATGATACACACAGTAGAAACAATCAGAAAAGCAATTTAAAATAACTTTGTGAACTTGTATTAGCTTTAAATATACATTAAAAACTCTAAGACAACCACTTAAAAAGGTAAAAAATGCAAAGTATAACTATGTAAATATGTTAAGAAAGGAGAGTAACGGAACCATGAGTGGTAAAAAACAAGTGAAGACAAAAATGTGGAAAAAAATACATACAACAAATAGAAAACAGTAACAAATATGGAGGCTATTAATCCAACCATACCAATAAATACTTTGAACATCAAATGGATTATATACACCAGTTGAAGGAAATTATAAGAATGGATTTAAAAACACAACCTAACTATATATGTTGTCTACAAAACCCCATTTTAAATATAAAGACACATACAGATAAGAAGCAAATGGATGCAGAAAAATGTATAATTCTAAAACTAGAATGTTAGTCACTCAGTTGTGTTTGACTCTTTGCGATCCCGTGGACTGTAGCCCACAAGGCTTCTTATCCATGGAATTCTCCAGGCAAGAGTACTAGAGTGGGCAGCCATTCCCTTCTCCAGGGTATCCTCCCGACCTAGGGATCAAACTCATGTCTCCTGCATTGTAGGCAGATTCTTTACCATCTGAGCCACAAGGGAAGTCCGTTAATACTATCCCCCCAACCACACACACACAAAAAACCAGAAGTAACTATGTTAATTTCAGACAGAGCAGATTTCAATGAAAGGAAACTTATCAGGATAAAAAAGGATACATACATACATAATGATAAAGGAATCTGTTCTCCAAGAAGACATAAAAATCCTTAATACTTCCACAATTAAGAACAGAATGTCAAATTCTGTGAGGCAGAAACTGACAGAATTCATCCCAAGGAGAGAGGGGTGAATCTTGTTACCACTTTGTCAGAAATGGACAGAACTAGTGGGCAGAAAAGCTATGACCAACCTAGACAGCATATTCAAAAGCAGAGACAGTACTTTGCCGACTAAGGACCTTCTAGTCAAGGCTATGGTTTTTCCAGTAGTCATGTATGGATGTGAACGTTGGACTGTACAGAAAACTGAGCGTCGAAGAATCAATGCTTTTGAACTATGGTGTTGAAGAAGACTGTTGAGAGTCCCTTGGACTGCAAGGCAATCCAACCAATGTATCCTAAAGGAAATCAGTCCTGAATATTCATTTGAAGGACCTATGCTGAAGCAGAAACTCCAATATGTTGGCCCCGTGATGTGAAGAACTGACTCATTTGAAAAGTCCTTGATGCCGGGAAAGATTGAAGGCAGGAGAAGACGGGGATGACAGAGGATGAGATGGTTGGATGGCATCACCGACTCAATGGACATGAGTTTGAGTAAATGTTGGGAGTTGGTGATGGACAGGGTGGCCTAGTGTACTGCAGTCCATGGGGTTGCAAAGAGTTGGACATGACTGAGGAACTGAATTGAACTAAACTGACTAAGTGAGGAAGAATTCAGCTAGTTCTGTCCTAGATATTTCGTTTCTCTCTTTTTAAAGTTCGTTTTCAGTTAAATACTTGTGCAAAATCCAAATAGCTTTTCTAAAATTCATGCTACTTCCATCATCTTCGACATTTTTGGGTCTATTTCTATTGATTTTTTTAAAAATGTCTGATTATTGAGTCACAGTTTCCTGCTCCTTGGTGTGTTTAGGTTTTTTAATTGGCTGCTGAACTTTGTAAGAATTGCATTATTGAGTGTGTTTTTTGAAATGTCTTGCTATAAAGAACGGTAAGTGCTGTTTTGGCAGGCAATAACCAGCAGTTTAGTTTGATTCTTTTCAGGTATATACTTTTTTTCTTTTTCTCTTCCAGTATACTGATACAAAATTGACATGCGTGTGCTAAGTAATTTCCATCATGTCCAATTCTTTGTGACCCTATGGACCATGGCCCACCAGGCTGTTCTGTCTATGGGATTCTCCAGGCATGAATCGTGGAGTGGGTTGCCATATCCTCCTCCAGGAGGGATCCCTCCACCCTCTTCCCTCCTCCTGCCTCAGGGATCAAACCCACATCTCTTACATCTCCTGCATTGGGAGATAGGTTCTTTACCACTAATGCAACCTGGGAACCCAAAATTGACATGTAGCACTGTATTATAGACTTCCCTGGTAGCTCAGATGGTAAAGCATCTGCCTACAATGGAGGAGACCCAGGCTTAATCCCTGGGTTGGGAAGATCTCCTGGAGAAGGCGATGGCACCCCACTCCAGTACTCGTGCCTGGAAAATCCCATGGACAGAGGAGCCTGGTAGGCTACAGTCCATGGGGTCACAAAGAATCAGACACGACTGAGTGACTTCACTTCTATTTTCAATGTATGATAATTTTGGACTTAGACACATCAAAAAATGATTATCACAATAAATTAGATGAAACATCCACCATCTCATATGGTAAAAATTAAGTAACAGGAAAAATATTCTTTCTTATCATGAATACACTTAGGATTTACTCTCTTAACAACTTCCATATATAATGTGTGTGCATGGATGCTAAGTTGTTCAGTCATGTCCAACTCTTTGCAACCCTATGGACAAAAGCCTGCCAGGTTCCTCTGTCCACAGGCCAGAATACTGGAGTGGGTTGCAATAACCTCCTTCAGGGGATTTTTCCAACCCAGGGAACAAACTCTTTTCTCCTGCATTGGTAGGCAGGTACTTTATCATCAGTGCCACCCGGGAAGACTCCATATATAATGTTGCTGTTGTTGCTCAGTCATGTCCAGCTTTTGCCACCCTGTGGACTGCAGCACATCAGGCTTCCCCATCTTGCACCATCTCTCTGAGTTTGGTCAAACACATGTCCATTGAGTCAGTGATGCCATTCAAGCATTGTATCCTCAGTCATTCTCTTCTCCTCTTCCCCTCAATCTTCCCAGCATCAGGGTCTTTTCCAGTGAGTTGGCTCTTCGCATCAGGTGGCCAAAGTAGTGAAGCTTCAGCTTCAGCATCAGTCCTTCCAATGAATATTCAGGACTAATTTCCTTTAGGATTGACTGGTTTGATCTCTTTCCAGTCCAGGTACTCTCAAGAGTCTTCTCCAACACCAAAGTTCAAAGGCATCAATTCTTGCATCTCAGGCTTTTTAACTGTCCAGATCTTACATCCATACATGATTACTGGAAAAACCATACCGTTGACTAAACAAACCCTTGTAGACAAAGTAATGTCTCTAGTTTTTAACACATGGTCTAGGTTTGTCTTTTTGCCTTTTCATACTGTTCATGGGGTTGGAGGTGGTGCCGCAAAGAACTGACTCATTGTAAAAGACGCTGATGCTAGGAAAGATTGAAGGCATGAGGAGAAGGGGATGACAGAGGATGAGATGGCTGGATGGCATCAACGACTCAACAGACATGAGTTTGAGCAAGCTTTGGGAGTTGGACATGGACAGGGAAGCCAGGCATGCTGCAGTTCATGGGGTCGCAAAGAGTTGCACATGACTGAGTGACTGAACTGAACTGAGATTTGTCATTTGTACATGATATTTATCATCTTGTAAAGTTTATCCTTAGTACTTATTTGTGGAGTCAAGCGGCCCTTAGAAAGCATTACTCCGAACAAAGCTAGTGGAGGTGATGGAATTCCAGTTGAGCTATTTCAAATCCTGAAACATGATGCTGTGAAAGTGCTGCACTCAATATGCCAGCACATTTGGAAAACTCAGCACTGGCCACAGGACTGGAAAAGGTCAGTTTTCATTCCAATCCCAAAGAAAGGCAATGCCAAAGAATGCTCAAACTACAGCACAATTGCACTCATCTCACATGCTGGTAAAGTAATGCTCAAAATTCTCCAAGGCAGGCTTCAGCAACACATGAACCATGAACTTCCAGATGTTCAAGCTGGTTTTAGAAAAGGCAGAGGAACCAGAGATCAAAATGCCAACATCTGCTGGATCATGGAAAAAGCAAGAGAGTTCCAGAAAAATATCTATTTCTGCCTTATTGACTATGCCAAAGCTTTTGACTGTGTAGATCACAATAAACTATGGAAAATTCTGAAATATTTGGAAATACCAGACCACCTGACCTGCATCTTGAGAAACCTATATGCAGGTCAGGAAGCAGCAGTTAGAACTGGACATGGAACAACAGACTGGTTCCAAATAGGAAAAAGAATACATCAAGGCTGTATATTGTCACCCTGCTTATTTAACTTATATGCACAGTACATCATGAGAAACGCTGGGCTGGAAGAAGCACAAGCTGGAATCAAGATTCCCAGGAGAGGCAGTCCTAAGATGGTGGAGGAATAGGATGGGGAAACCACTTCCTCCTCCACAAATTCATTAAAAGAACATTTAAACAATGAGTAAATTCCACAGAACAACTTCTGAATGCTGGCAGAGGACATCAGGCACCCAGAAAAGCAGTCCATTGTCTTCAAAAAGAGGTAGGAAAAAATATAAAAGACAAAAAATGAGACAAAAGAAGTAGGGACAGAGCTCCGTCCCAGGAAGGGAGTCTTAAAAAGAGAGAAGTTCCCAAACACCAGGAAACACTCTCACTGCTGAGTCTGTGGTGAGCCTTGGAAGCACAGAGGACAACATAACATGGAGGAAAAATAAATAAATAATTTAAAACCCACAGATTACAAGCCCAACGGTAACTCCCCCAGCAGATAAGCAGTGCAGATGCCTGCACCCGCCACTAGTAAGCTGGAGCTGGGCAGGGAGGCGCAGGATGCATTGCTTAGAGTAAGATTCTGGCCAGAATGCCTGGAGGGCAATCTGAGCGAACTAACTTGGGCTAGCAAACCAGACTGTGGGCTAGCTACGATGGGAAAAGCCCTAAAACATCTCTAGGCCCACACATGGAACAAAAGACTGAACAGAACTAGCCAGCTGCAGACTATCCCCCTCCAGTGACAGGCAGCCAGAGCTGGAAGGGGGCAATCACAGCCCAGAGAAACATTATCTATCAATCTGCAAATGGGCTTCTTTGCTAACCAAGACTTCTTGGGGTTCTGGACAGTCAACATCTGCCTGAGAAGGTGCATTGGTTGTACATCCGGAAAACCGAGTGGCAGGGATGGGGGAGGCGATAAATTGCAGCGACCATGCTTGCCAAACACCTCATCACCTGAGCTACTCAGACCTGGGTGGGGCAGAAAACGCAGGCCCAACGGAGTCTGCACTTCTAAGGACTACCAGAGTGCCTGAACCTGAGCAGCTTAGGCCTGGGAGGTGCACATAGCCCAGGGCCGGCCTCGGACAGTTCCCGGCAGAGCAACGTAAGCCTGAGCAGTGTGGGCAGGGAGAGTGCACGCGTCGTGAGCAGGGGCAGGCCCAGTGTGACTGAGGCACTGCAAGCACATGCCAGTGTTATTTGTTTGCAGCTTCCCTCCCTCCCCACAGTGCGACTGAACAAGTGAGCCTAAAAAAGGTGTCCACCACCTCACCCTTTTTGTCAGGGTGGAAATCAACACTGAAATGACCAGCAAACAGAAGAAGCTAAAACAGAGGGAACCGCCTTCGAAGTGACAGGTGCAATAGATTAAAAGCCTGTTGTTAGTATCGACTACACAAGAAGGGGCCTACAGATCTTGAGAAATATAAGCCAGACCAAGGAAATATCCGAAAATGAACTGACCGCACAATAACCACAACAACACCAGAGAAAGTCCTAGATATATTTTTACTATGTTTACAATTATTCTTTTTATTTTTTTTAATTTTTAAGTCTTCTATTACTCTTTAATTTTCACTTTTATAACCTACTATTACTTTGCAAAAAAAAAAAAGACCATATTTTTTAGAAGCAAACTTCATATATATATTTTTTTTTAATTTTTGTGACTTGGCTTTTTTTTTTTCTTTTTCTCTTTCTTTTTCTTTTTTTTTCTTCTTTTCTTTAATAGTGTATTTTTGGAATTCCAAACTCTACTCTAGATTTTTAATCTTTGCTGTTTGGTATTTTTTATCAATTTTGTACCTTTAAGAACCCAATGTTCAGTACCCATTTTTACTTGGGAGTGAGATTACTGGCTTGATGGCTCTCTCCCCCTTTGGACCCTTCTTTTTCTCCACCAAGTCGCCTCTGTCTGCTCCCTACCCCCTTTCTTCTCTACTCAATCCTGTGAATCTCTTTGTGTGTTCCAGACAGTGGAGAACACTTAGGGAATTCATTACTTGCTGGATCTGTCTCGCTCCTTTTGATTCCCCCCTTTCACCTTCCTGGCCACCTCTGTCTCCTTCCTCCCTCTTCTCTTCGCTGTATAACTCCACGAAGGTCTCTGAGAGGTCCAGTTGTGGACTGCACATAAAGAAGTAATTACTAGTTAGTTTGCTCTCTCCTCTACTGATTCCACCTCATCTCATTCAGGTCACCTCTAACTCCCTCCTCCCTCTTCTCCATGTAACTCTGTGAACCTCTCTGGGTGTCCCTCAATGTGGAGAAACTTTTCATCTTTAACCTAAATGTTTTATCAATGGTGCTGTATAGAAGTAGAAGTCTTGAGACTACCATAAAAATAAGACTGAAAACCAGAAACAGGAGGCTTAAGTCCAAACCCTGAGAACACCAGAGAACTCCTGACTCCAGAGAACATTACTTGACAGGGGCTCATCAAACGCCTCCATACCTACACTGAAACCAAGCACCACCCAAGAGCCAACAAGTTCCAGAACAAGACATACCACACAAATTCTCCAGCAACACAGGGACACACCCCTGAGCTCCAATATACAGGCTGCCCAAAGTTACTCCAAACCCATTGACATCTCATAACTCATTACTGGACACTTCATTGCACTCCAGAGAGAAGATATCCAGCTCCACCCATCAAAACACCGACACAGGCTTCCCTAACCAAGAAATCTTGACAAGCCACCTGTACAGCCCCACCCACAGTGAGGAAACTCCACAATAAAGAGAACTCCACAAGCTGCCAGAATACAGAAAGGCCAACCCAAACTCAGCAATATAAACAAGATGAAGAGGCAGAGGAATACCCAGCAGGTAAAAGAACAGGATAAATGCCCACCAAACCAAACAAAAGAGGAAGAGATATGAAATCTACCTGATAAAGAATTCCGAATAATGATAGTGAACATGATCCAAAATCTTGAAATCAAAATGGAATCACAGATAAATAGCTTGGAGACAAGGATTGACAAGATACAAGAAAGGTTTAACAAGGACTTAGAAGAAATAAAAAAGAGTCAATATATAATGAATAATGCAATAAATGAGATCAAAAACACTCTGGAGGCATCAAATAGTAGAATAACGGAGGCAGAAGATAGGATTAGTGAAATAGAAGATCGAATGGTAGAAATAAATGAATCAGAGAGGAAAAAAGAAAAATGAATTTTTTAAAAAAAGAGGACAATCCCAGAGACCTCCAGAACAGTATTAAATGCCCCAACATTCGAATCATAAGAGTCCCAGAAGAAGAGGACAAAAAGAAAGACCATGAGAAAATACTTGGGGGGATAATAGTTGAAAACTTCCCTAAAATGGGGAAGGAAATAATCTCCCAAGTCCAAGAAAGCCAGAGAGTCCCAAATAGGAGAAATCCAAGGCAAAACACCCCAAGACACATATTAATCAAATTAACAAACATCAAACACAAATATTAAAAGCACAAGGGAAAAACAATAACACACAAGGGGCTTCCCATAAGGATAACTGCTGATCTTTCAATAGAAACTCTCCAGGCCAGGATGGAATGGCAAGATATACTTAAAGTGATGAAAGAAAATAACCTATAGCCCAGATTACTGTACCCATCAAGGATCTCATTCAAATATGAAGGAGAAATCAAAAGCTTTACAGACAAGCAAAAGCTGAGAGAATGCAGCACCACCAAACCAGCTCTCCAACAAATGCTAAAGGATATTCTCTAGACAGGAAACACAAAAAGGGTGTATAAATTCAAACCCAAACAATAAAGTAAATGGCAATGGGATCATACTTATCAATAATGACCTTAAACATAAATGGGTTGAATGCCCAAATCAAAAAACAAAGACTGGCTGAATGGATACAAAAACAAGATCCCTATATATGTTGTCTACAAGAGACCCACCTGAAAACAGGGGACAGATACAGACTGAAAGTGAAGGACTGGAAAAAGACATTCCATGCAAATAGAGACCAAAAGAAAACAGGAGTAGCAATACTCATATCAGATAAAATAGACTTTAAAACAAATGCTGTGAAAAGAGACAAAGAAGGACACTACATAATGATCAAAGGATCAATCCAAGAAGAATATTTAACAATTATAAATATATATGCACACAACATAGGAGCACCGCAATATGTAAGACAAATGCTAACAAGCATGAAAGGGGAAATTAACAATAACACAAAAATACTGGGAGAATTCAATACCCCACTCACACCTATGGATAGATCAACTAACCAGAAAATTAACACAGAAACACAAACTTTAAACGATACAATAGACCAGTAAGACCTAATTGATATCTATAGGACATTTCACCCCAAAACAATGAATTTCACCTTTTCTCAAGTGCACACGGAAACTTCTCCAGGATAGATCACATCCTGGGCCATAAATCTAGCCTTGGTAAATTCAAAAAAACAAAATATTAAAATCATTCCAAGCTTCTTTTCTGACCACAATGCAGTAATATTAGATCTCAATTACAGGAGAAAAACTATTAAAAATTCCAACATATGGAGGCTGAACAACACGCTGCTGAATAACCAACAAATCACAGAAGAAATTAAAAAGGAAATCAAAAAATGTATAGAAACGAATGAAAATGAAAACACAACAACCCAAAACCTGTCAGACACTGTAAAAGCAGTGCTAAGGGGAAAGTTCATAGCGATAAAGGCATACCTCAAGAAACAAGAAAAAAGTCAAATAAATAACTGAACTCTACACCTAAAGCAACTAGAAAAGGAAGAAATGGAGAACCCCAAGGACAGTAGAGGAAAAAAAATCTTAAAAATTAGGGCAGAAATAAATGCAAAAGAAACAAAAGAGACTATAGCAAAAATCAACAGTTAAAAGCTGGTTCTTTGAAAGGATAAAAAAATTGACAAACCATTAGCCAGACTCATCAAGAAACAAAGGGAGAAATATCAAATCAATAAAATTAGAAATGAAAATGGAGAGATCACAACAGACAACACAGAAATACAAAGAATCATAAGAGACTACTATCAGCAATTATATGCCAACAAAATGGACAATGTGGAAGAAATGGACAAATTCTTAGAAAAGTACAACTTTCCAAAACTGAACCAGGAAGAAATAGAAAATCTTAACAGACCCATCACAAGCACAGAAATTGAAACTGTAATCAGAAACCTTCCAGCAAACAAAAGCCCAGGTCCAGATGGCTTCACAGCTGAATTCTACCAAAAATTTCAAGAAGAGCTAACACCTATCCTCCTCAAACTCTTCCAGAAAATGGCAGAGGAAGGTAAACTTCCAAACTCATTCTATGAAGCTACCATCACCCTAATACCAAAACCTGACAAAGATGCCACAAAACAAGAAAACTACAGGCCAATATCACTGATAAACATAGATGCAAAAATCCCTAACAAAATTCTAGCAATCAGAATCCAACAACACATTAAAAAGATCATACACCATGACCAAGTGGGCTTTATCCCAGGGATGCAAGGATTCTTCAATATCTGCAAATCAATCAATGTAATTCACCACATTAACAAATTGAAAAATAAAAGCCATATGATTATCTCAGTAGATGGAGAGAAAGCCTTTGACAAAATTTAACATCCTTTTATGATAAAAACTCTCCAGAAAGCAGGAATAGAGGGAATATAGAGGAATAGCAGGAATCTCAACATAATAAAAGCTATATATGACAAACCCATAGCAAACATTATCCTCAATGGTGAAAAATTGAAAGCATTTCCCCTAAAGTCAGGAATGAGACAAGGGTGCCCACTTTCACCACTAATGTTCAACATAGTTTTAGAAGTTTTGGCCACAGCAATCAGAGCAGAAAAAGAAATAAAAGGAATCCAAATTGGAAAAGAAGAAGTAAAATGCTCACTGTTTGCACATGACATGATCCTCTACATAGAAAACCCTAAAGACTCCACCAGAAAATTACTAGAGTTAATCAATGACTATATTAAAGTTGTGGGATATAAACTCAACACACAGAAATCCCTGCATTCCTATACACTAATAATGAGAAAATAGAAAGATAAATTAAGGAAACAATTCCATTCACCATTGCAACAAAAAGAATAGAATACTTAGGAATTTATCTACCTAAAGAAATAAAAGACCTATATATACAAAATTATAAAACACTGGTGAAAGAAATCAAAGAGGACACTAATAGATGGAGAAATATACCATGTTCCTGGATCGGAAGAATCACTATACTGAACATGAGTACACTACCCAAAGCAATCTATAGATTCAATGCAATCCCTATCAAGCTACCAACGGTATTTTTCACAGAGCTAGAACAAATAATTTCACAATTTGTATGGAAATACAAAAAAACCTCGAATAGACAAAGCAATCTTGAGAAAAAAGAATGGACCTGGAGAAATCAACCTGCCTTACTTCAGGCTCTACTACCAAGCCACCGTCATCAAGACAGTATGGTACTGGCACAAAGACAGACATATAGATCAATGGAACAAAATAGAAAGCCCAGAGATAAATCCACACACATATGGACACCTTATCTTTGACAAAGGAGGCAAGAATACACAATGGATTAAAGACAATCTCTTTAAAAAGCGGTGCTGGCAAAACTGGTCAAGCACTTGTAAAAGAATGAAATTAGAATGCTTTCTAACACCATACACAAAAATAAACTCAAAATGGATTAAAGATCTAAATGTCAGATCAGAAACTATAAAACTCCTAGAGGAGAACATAGGCAAAACACTATCTGACATACATCACAGCAGGATCCTCTATGACCCACCTCCCAGAATATTGGAAATAAAAGCAAAAATAAACAAATGGGACCTAATCAAACTTAAAAGCTTCTGCACAGCAAAGAAAACTATAAGTAAGGCAAAAAGACAGCTTCCAGAATGGGAGAAAATAATAGCAAATGAAACAACTGACAAACAACTAATGTCAAAAATATACAAGCAACTTATGCAGCTCAATTCCAGAAAATAAACGACCCAATCAAAAAATGGGCCGAAGAACTAAACAGACATTTCTCCAAAGAAGACATACAGATGGCTAACAAAAACATGAAAAGATGCTCAACATCACTCATTATCAGAGAAATGCAAATCAAAACCACAGTGAGGTACCATTTTACACCAGTCAGAATGGCTGCAATCCAAAAGTCTACAAGCAGTAAATGCTGGAGAAGGTGTGGAGAAAAGGGAACCCTCTTACACTGTGGTGGAAATGTAAACTAGTATAGCCGCTATGGAGAACAGTGTGGAGATTCCTTAAAAACTGGAAATAGAACTGCCTTATGACCCAGCAATCCCACTGCTCGGCATACACACCGAGGAAACCAGAATTGAAAGAAACACGTGTACCCTAACATTCATTGAAGCACTGTTTATAATAGCCAGGACATGGAAGCAACGTAGATGTCCATCAGCAGATGAATGGATAAGAAAGCTGTGGTACATATACACAATGGAATATTACTCAGTCATTAAAAAGAATACATTTGAATCAGTTCTAATGAGGTGGATGAAACTGGAGCCGATTATACAGATTGAAGTAAGCCATAAAGAAAAACACCAATACAGTTTACTAATGCATATATATGGAATTTAGAAAGATGGTAATGATAATCCTGTATGCGAAACAGCAAAAGAGACACAGATGTATAGAACAGTCTTTTGGACTCTGTGGGAGAGGGAGAGTGTGGGATGATTTGGGAGAATGGCATTGAAACATGTATAATATCATATATGAAATGAATCACCAGCCCAGGTTCGGCGCATTATACTGGATGCTTGGAGCTGGTGCACTGGGACGACCCAGAGAGATGGTACGGGGAGGGAGGAGGGAGGGGGGTTCAGGATGGGGAGCACGGGTATAACTGTGGCAGATTCACGTTGATGCATGGCAAAATCAATACAATATTGTAAAGTAATTAACCTCCAATTAAAAAAAAGATTGCTGGGAGAAATATCAATAACCTCAGATATGCAGATGACACACCCTTACGGTAGAAAGTGAAGAGGAATTAAAGAGCCTATTGGTGAAATTGAAAGAGGAGAGTGAAAAAGTTGGATTAAAGCTCAACATTCAGAAAACTAAGATCATGGCTTCTTGTCCCATCACTTTATGGCAAATAGATGGGGAAACAGTGGAAACAGTGTCAGACTTTATTTTTTATGGGCTTCACAATCACTGCAGATGGTGATTGCAGCCATGAAATAAAAAACACTTACTCCTTGGAAGGAAAGTTATGACCAAGCTAGATAGCATATTCAAAAGCACAGAGATTACTTTGCCAACAAAGGTCCGTCTAGTCAAGGCTATGGTTTTCCAGTGGTCATGTATGGGTGTGAGAGTTGGACTGTGAAGAAAGCTGAGTGCCGAAGAATTGATGCTTTTGAACTGTGGTGTTGGAGAAGACTCTTGAGAGTCCCTTGGACTGCAAGGAGATCCAACCAGTCCATTCTAAAGGAGATCAGTTCTGGATGTTCATTGGAAGGACTGATGCTAAAGCTGAAACTCCAAAACTCTGGCCACCTCATGCGAGGTGTTGACTCATTGGAAAATACCCTGATGCTGGGAGGGATTGGGGACAGGAGGAGAAGGGGATAACAGGATGAGATGGCTAGATGGCATCACCGACTCGATGGACATGAGTTTGAGTAAACTCTTGGAGTTGGTGATGGACAGAGAGGCCTGGGGTGCTGGAATTCATGGGGTCACAAAGGGTCAGACACAAATGAGAGACTGAACTGACTGACTGAGTACTTATTTATCTTACAACTGAAGTTTGTACCTTTTGACTGCCTTCATCCAATTTCCCCTCCTTCATCATCTGCTTCCGGTAACCACAAATCTAATTTCTTTTGCTATGAGTGAGTTTATTTTTGAACTATAATTTACCTAAAACACTATTCAGCACCAGCTACACAACATAGTGATTCACTATTTCTATGCATTTCAAAATGATTGTCAGTTCACTTCAATTCACTGCAGCACACCAGGCTTCCCTGTCCATCACCAACTCCCAGAGCTTACTCAAACCCATGTCTATCGAGTCAGTGATGCCATCCAACCAGCTCATCCTCTGCCATCCCCTTCACCTCCTGCCTTCAATCTTTCCCAACATCAGGGTCTTTTCCAATGAGTTGGCACTTTCGCATCAGGTGGCCAGAGTATCAGAGTTTCAGCTTCAACATCAGTCCTTCCAATGAATATTCAGGACTGATTTCCTTTAGGATGGACTGGTTGGACCTCCTTGCAGGACAAGGGACTCTCAAGTGTCTTCTCCAATACCACAGTTCAAAAGGACTAATTCTTTGATGCTCAGATTTCTGTACAGTCCAACTCTCACATCCATACATGAGTACCGGAAAAACCATAGCTGTGACTAGGGGACCTTTGTTGGCAAAGTAATGTCTCTGCTTTTTAATATGCTATCTAGGTTGGTCATAACTTTCCTTCCAAGAAGCAAGCATCTTTTAAAATCATGGGTTCAATCACCATCTGCAGTGATTTTGGAGCCCAAAAGAATAAAGTCTGTCACTGTTTCCATTGTTCCCCCATCTATATGCCATGAAGTGATGGGAGTGGATGCCATGATCTTAGTTTTCTGAAATATTGAGTTGTAAACCAGCTTTTTCATTCTCCTCTTTAACTTTCATCAAGAGACTCTTTAGTTCTTCACTTTTTCCCATACGGGTGGTGTCATCTGCATATCTGAGGTGACTGATATTTCTCCCAGCAATCTTGATTCCAGCTTGTGCTTCATCCAGCCCAGAACTTCACATGATGTACTCTGCATATAAGTTAAATAAGCAGGGTGACAATATACAGCCTTGAAATACTCCTTTCCCTATGTGGAATGAGTCTGTTGTTCCATGTCCAGTTCTAACTGCTGCTTCTTGACCTGCATACAGATTTCTCTGGAGGCAGGTAAGGTGGTCTAGCATTCCTATCTCTTTAAGAATTTTCCACAGTTTGTTGTGATCCACACAGTCAAAAGCTTTGGCATAGTCAATACAGCAGAAATAGATGTTTTTCTGGAACTCCCTTGCTTTCTCTATGATCCAACAGATGTTGGCAATTTGATCTCTGGTTCCGCTGCCTTTTCTAAATCCAGCTTGACCATCTGGGAGTTCTCAGTTCAGGTACTGTTGAAGTTTGTCTTGGAGAATTTTGAGCATTACTCTGCTAGTGTGTGAAATGAGTACAATTGTGTGTTAATTTGAACATTCTTTTGCATTGACTTTCTTTGGGATTAAAATGAAAACTGACCTTTTCCAGTCCTGTGGCCACTGTTGAGTTTTCCAAATTTGCTGGCATATTGAGTGCGGCACTTTCACAGCATCATCTTTTAGGATTTGAAATAGCTCAACTGGAATTCCATCACCTCCACTAGCTTTGTTTGTAGTGATGCTTCCTACACTGGCTTCCTAAGACCCAATTGACTATGCATTCCAGGAAGTCTGGCTCTAGGTGATTGATCACACTATCACTGTTATCTGGGTCAGGGAGATGTTTTTTGTATAGTTCTTCTGTGTATTCTTGCCACCTCTTCTTAATATCTTCTGCTTCTCTTTGGTCCATACCATTTCTGTCCTTTATTGAACCCATCTTTGCATGAAATGTTCCCTTGATATCTCTAATTTTCTTGAAGAGATCTCTAGTCTTTTCCATTCTGTTGTTTTCCTCTATTTCTTTACACTGATCTCTGAGGAAGGCTTTCTTACCTCTTCTTGCTATTCTTTGGAACTCTGCATTCACATGGGCATATCTTTCCTTTTTTCCTTTGCCTTTTGCTTCTCTTTTCTTCTCAGCTATTTGTAAGGCCTCTTCAGACAACCATTTCACTTTTTTTGCATTTCTTTTCTTGGGGATGGTCCCTGTCTCCTGTACGATTCCATGAACCTCCATCCATAGTTCTTCAGGCACTCTATCATATCTAATCCCTTGAATCTGTTTGTCACGTCCACAGTATATTCACTGTATATTCATAAGGGATTTGATTTAGGTCATACCTGAATGGTCTAAAAGTATGTCTAAAATTGTACTCCTCATCATACAAAGTATTATGTAGCATACACACTGTACATAGCTATATGTATGGTATGTATTTATATATGTGTGTGTGTGTATTTGTGTGTGTTGTATGTGTGTGTGAGTATGATTATTATAAGTTGCTAACCTCTTGAATTCAAATACATTCAGGTTTAATTTTTAAAGCATTTCTAGGAAGGGTTTAACGTAGCTTCTACTACAAAGGTATTTTACTCTGATAAGGTCTGACCTGCCTGGAGACTCTTCTAAATTCCAGGTCATCAATGATTATTTTCTACTCTGGCTGATTAGAACTCAACAGCTCCTCAACATTGTGAGCTCTGAGAATACTGAACTTACAGCTCTCTGGTGGGCTTCTGCTGGGTTTGTACACTTTGACTTTTATATATGTAAAACTCTTATTCAAGAAGGACTGAAGGAAATGCCTACTGTATTTCCTAGAGCTCACTTTTCTGCATAACTGTCTTCATTCTGCCCTCTAAATGCTGCTGCCTCAATACTTCAGTCAGCAATTCCTCATTTCAATGAGGCCATAGGATTGTTTGGGTTCCTCCTTCATGTACCTAAGGTCCAGAAATTGCCTCCAGCAGAGAAGTGGGAGAATGATAGACTTAACCTTATCTTGTTTTCGTCTCTTGGGGATTACAGTACTATACTGCCTATTTTTTCATGTCTGAAATAGCTTTTCATATATTTTCCTAATTTTTTTCACTGTTATGATTAAGGTCATGTATAGTCTTATTATTCTATCAGAGCTGGAAGCAAAATTTAACAGTTTGTCTCTTTTAAAAAACTTTTTAAAAATATCTCTTAGAATAATTTTAGATTTGTAGAAGAGTAACAAGAATATTGGGAGAAGGCAATGGCACCCCACTCCAGTACTCTTGCCTGGAAAATCCCATGGGCGGACGAGCCTGGTAGGCTGCAGTCCATGGGGTTGCTAAGAGTCTGACACGACTGAGCGACTTCACTTTTACTTTTCACTTTCATGCACTGGAGAAGAAAATGGCAACCCACTCCAGTGTTCTTGCCTTGAGAATCCCAGGGACAGGGGAGCCTGGCTGCCATCTATGGGGTCACACAGGTTGGACACGACTGAAGCAACTTAGCAGCAGCAGCAGCAGCAGCAACAACAAGAATATTACAGAAAATTTATATATATTCCCCTGTTATCATTTTTATAGTACATTTGTCATGACTAATAAACTGTTCTACTTCATTCATTAATTAAAGGCCATACTTTGTTAAGATTTATTTTTCCTAACGTTCTTTTTCTACCCCAGGACCCCATCTATGACACATTACACTCATATGTCATGTCTTGTTAGGATCCTACACTGTATAGTTTTTCAGCCTTTCCCTGTTTTTGATGACCTCAACAATTTGCTTTTGTTTCTTGCTTTCCTTAAACTTTGTTAAAAAACTTTTGTATATTAATCAAATAAGGAGTGTAATATTTTATCTACCAAATTAATGAAGTGGTCAAAAATTAAAAAACTTTATTTTGATAATTCCCATATAATTGCTCTTTTTAGAGTAGCTTATATCTGCACTTATAAGTTCCAAACATACCTGAATTTCTTTAATGTATTATTTTCATTTTTACATATTATTCCATAAGTATCTTGGGGGTGAAAATTATAGCCTGTTACTCAGATCTCAAAAAGAGGTGGCAGTCATCATGGAGAAAACAGGCAAAATGGTAAAAGGTGCTACATTCTTATAATCACAAGAGTGAAGACAATTAAGCTTCAAAGGAATCTGATTAAGTTGGGATTAAAGGTCCTATTGCTGTCCCATTAGACAAGGTCCAGTCTAAACAGTCCAGCAATAAACTACATGCTTGAGAGCAATGGCATTTTAATAACAAATATCCCATCTGTGATGGTTGTGTGTTTAGTTGGCTAGGCTATGATGCCCAGTTCTTTGGTCAAACACTAGTCTACATGTTGCTATGAAGGTATTTTTTAAGATGTGGTTAACATTTAGAATCAGTGGGTGAGACTAATCCAATCAGTTGAAGGCCATATGAACCAACAGTGGCATCCCCCAAGAAAAAATTTCTGCTTCTGTACAGTCTTCAGACTCTAAACTGCAGCACCAACTCTTGCTGGAATCCTCAATCAGCTGACCTGCCCTGAAGATTTTGGATTTGAGAGGTCCCATAGTTATGTAGGCCAATTCCTTAAAATAAATCTCTCCCTCTCTATATATGTGTGTGTGTGTGTGTGTGTGTGTGTGTGTGTGTGTGTGTGTACATATATATATGTGTATATGTCCCTTGAACAACTGGTTTGAATGGCATGGATCCAGTTACAGGTGGCTATTTTTCAATCATAAATACTACAGTACTACATAATCCCTAGTTATTTGAATCTGCAGATATGCAGAAAATAAAGTATATACAAAGTATATACAACTATAAAGTACATACAAATTTTTGACTGCATGTAAGGTCAGGGTGTCTAACCCCCAAATTATTAAAAGGTCAGCTGTATATTTTAAAAAAAAATCTCAGATTGTTTTTGTTCTCTGAAGAACCCTTAATGATACACTATCTAATGAATTAGTTGTGGGTCTACCAATGGGAATGCTGAATGGGGAGGAGTTGGGTCAAGACAGAGAAGAAAAGTACAGAACAGTGTGAGCCTGTGCTCTCCAAGGACCATCTAGCTTCTGCTGCCCTGTGGCTACTCTCACATACTCCATTCAAATTAAGTGTAAACAATAACTTACATAATCATACAACCTAATTTCTTTAGTTCTACTCTTAATGAGATCCTGCTGGAATTCTAACAGCAGCCCTCAGGGACTTGGCCTGGGCCCAGGTTCTTGCTGCCTTGGGCCAACCCTCAAAGCGGAATAAGGAATTATTACAAAGTGTCAACAAAAAACAGAAAGAAAGAGATATACATTGGAAAATGCAACCTAAGGTTAAAAAAATAAATCAGTAAATAGGGCAAAGATAATCACTGTTATGGAGAAAGTCTACAATCTGTATTAAAGCTAAAACTGTCTTGATTTTTCTCTTAATATTCTTTGAACTTGCACATTGTTGCAATAGCATTTTAAGCTCTTCATATGTATTTATTAATTTACTTCCAAGCTAACCCTAAAAGTTAAGTGCTATGATAAAATCCATTTTCAAGTTGAGAAAGGGAAAGCAGAAGGAGGTGAAGTAATTTCTACAAAGTTCCAGAGTTTTAAGTACAAGGGCTGGTTTTGAAGCCAGACAGTATATATCCAGAAGCCACATTTTGAAACATGTATAATATCATATATGAAACGAATCACCAGTCCAGGTTTGATGCATGATACTGGATGCTCAGGGATGTTGCACTGGGACAACCCAGAGGGATGGTACGGGGAGGGAGGTGGGAGGGGAATTCAGGATGGGGAACACGTGTATACCTGTGGCAGATTCATGTTGATGTATGGCAAAACCAATACAACATTGTAAAGTAATTAGCCTCCAATTAAAATAAATAAATTTATATTTAAAAAAATATATAGGATGCATAAAATATAACGTAGCACATCATTCACTATTTCTATTCACTATTCCTTTATCACTCCCTCCAATGTGTATAGGAAAAAAAAAGACAATTTGTCACACTTCCTTCATATTGTTATAAACGTCTTTTCTTTCTAGAATAAATAAGGCCCCAAAATTCAAATATCCAGCTGAAGTATAACAATCAACAAACTACATTTTCTAGCTATTCTAATCAACTAAAATTAGTGTACAAATAAATAAACTTAGAAATGAGAATACAAAGTACAGAATAAATTTTTGAACACATTAATCTTATACCAATACATCAAAATCTAGATAAAATAGCTGATTTTTAAGAGTGCATATAATAGCATATTTACATAAAATTTAGTTACTATCAACTGAACAACATTGTGGAAGAAACTGCTGACACTTTCAAAAAAAGTATGTCCAAAAAGTCTCAGGATCACACTGTCACAGGCTGTTTCAACTTTGAAGCCATTTGTAATTCTTTTGTGAACTAAACTTTTACAGAGCATACCATTTTCTTTTTATGAAACCAGGATAATAAGATAGCCTTGATTAAAAAAACCCCCACAAACTAGTGTGTACTAAGAGAAAATAACCGCAAATACATTTTTCATATTAATATAAACCATAGATCCTAAACATAAATAGCAAAATTAATATTAAGGTGCATTTATAGAATAATACACCATGATTAGTACTTAATTACTCCAAAAATATTAGGCTTATTGAAATAAATCTATTAATAGTCTTTTCAAACTGACAGGACAAAAACAAATTACAGACAAAGTAGAAAACATGTAAAATTATATGATAGGTATAAAAAGTAATCAAATTCAAAATGCATACCTGATTTTTAAAAATAAGACCTTTTATTAAGAAAAACACAGAAAAAATTGTTTTAAATGGAAAGACTATATCTACTTCAAACAAACACCTCATGCTTTGAAGTAAAAAGCAGAAGTGTCATGGTATCTCTACTATTTTCTGTCTCTAAACTTTTTAGACCAGTTTCCTGTGATTGAAAAAAAAAAAAAAACTAAACTAAATGAGAACTGTAAGTACTTGTAAGTAAGAAGCAAACTTACAGTTTCTTACAGATATGATAACGGCTCCTACAAAGGGGCCAGCCATCCCTTCTTTGCACAAGATACCAATGTCCTTTGACAAGCCAGTTTTCCTCGACTTAAAAAATGGATTTTGATTCCCATAAGCTTGTGCCAGTGATGCCATTCCCCTTGATGGTGATAGATTTAGATTTGTGAGTGCTACTAGTCTCTGGACTTCACAGATGAGCAGTTTATTTTAGCTTAGATGCAAACTACTTCAACTTTCTTTGGTAGATTCACAGGACCAGAATCCTTGACCCGTTTTGAACTGAATGTTAGCAGTCATAGGACTCTCACTGAATCACCTCTATAAATATCTCAAAAAGCAAATCATGAAGGACACATGTCTTCTTCCACATAAAAAGGTTATCCTCCCTAACATTTGATTCTCTCTATTTTAGCTCTCCAATCCCAAGAGTTACTGTTCTCAGTGCCACTCAGTAATCTCCTGGGACACACGGCAAGTTAGTTGGAATGTCTTTCTCGCTCCTTTCCTGCCTTCCTTAGAGGGGAAAGGAATTGTGATATACTTTTCCTACACACTCATTTCCCCACGTGCAACCTTGAAGCCATCAGAAAATATCTATATTAATTAATGTTTACCTCTAAAACTCTGATTGACTAGTTTATTCTTATCCTTCTCCATTACATATTTTATAAACCACTTAATTACATTATAAGCACTTTTTTCTACCATCACTATTACCTGCATAAAATATATAATGCTGAAAAACTATAGTTTCTGGCTCATCCTTTGGAGGCAACTACTCTGTTATTCTAATTGATGTTATTTTTATGGAGGAGGGAGGAATCTTATATTTGTATCCATATTTCTGAAGAATATACTTAAAATTTTTCATCTTGATTTTTAAAATTTAAACATCTTCTATTTCCTATCCGACAGTAGAAAATTAGATTTTAACATTCTCAGAACCAGATTCTCTCCGACACGTTCCTCACCTACAACCCAAAGCATACGCATGTTCCGCTTGTCTTACTGTGATCCATTATATCCCTGTCTTGGCATTGTTTCGGTTTCCTCTGCACCCTGCTATTCTCTGTTGTTTTAATTTAGCCTTAACATCTCATTTTAGATTATTTCTGTTTAGCCAGTTTCCCCACAGAATCCTTCATACTCTCTAAATTCTTGCCTGAGAAGCAGAGCCTGGACCTGACTGAGTAAAAAAAAGCTGATGCACTCACCATTCAGTATCCAGAATTTCAAAAAATAATACTACAATATGATGGGGAGCAGTGAAGGTGATGGTGTGTATGGTGCAAGTTTGCCTTTATACAAAAGGTAATCAGACATGGCCTCTCCAGTGTCGATCATTTCACTATTTTTAACAGAAATAATACCTAACATAGTATGGAAAAGTGATAAAAGGACTTACTGTAATAAAAGAATTACAGCAAATAAGAAATGTAGTTAATGATTAAGCTACTTTACCAATTATTCTTTAGGAAGAATAGTTAAGTAGCCTCCTTGTTAACTATCAAAGTATATAATTAAAATTCCTAGAACAAACTTCTGCTAAAGCAGCTCCCCAAATGAGTCATCCACCTTAAGTAAGTTTAAAAACTGAGGAAGTGCCCACAATTATCATTAATTTCACCAAACTACTAACTTTAGGCAAAAACACAGCCTTGCTAAGATTAGAAATTTTGTTACAACTAAACGTTAACCTAAAACCTCCATTTCTTGAAGTGATTAAAACTTAAATCCTATGTGTAGTTACCAAATAATGATTCATTACAGTGAAATGCATTGTATGTTTGGAAGATTTTTAAAGTCATTTGACCAGTTGTAACTAAATAAAACTTTGAATTTTTTTCAACTGTTGCCTTTTTTATATAAATAACAAGTTCATTATTTGCCAGTAAATGGAATAATCTGCTAATTAGCAGCACTTGTTTTGTGATGAATATTCAATTACTAAAATAGAAAAGAGAAAAGATGCATCATACCTTAGTAAATTAATTCCTTTTTGTAGAGTGAATTTGTATCCACCTGGCAGAAAACATAAACAGTCTCTTAGTGAAGCCTTGGGAGTTTGCCAAAACAGAGAAATTAAGGAGACATTTAACCCTTTCACTCTTTGTCAGAATGACTGTCCCTCACAGATGTCTTCTTTATAATTCCATTGAAATTAATCAGATCTGTCTAAACCTAGTATATTTTGCAGTGCTGAGAATATAAATTAAGTGTATTTCCTGTCATATTCAAAGATTACTATATTTCATATAAAGGAAAACTGTAAAGAAATTGTAAAAACTATACAACTGAACACATGCAAGACCAGGTGATATTTAACATGCAATCAGAATGATTTTTTAAAATATTATAAAGTCTATTCCCTGTAGCTCACTCAGTAAAAATCTGTCTGCTGTGCAGGAGACCCAGGTTCAATCCCTGGGTTGGGAAGATCCCCTGGAGGAAGGCATGGCCACCCACTCCAGTATTCTTGCCTGGAGAATCCCATAGACGGAGGAGCCTGGTGGGCTACAGTCCATGGGGGTCGAAAAGAGTCGGATGCAAGGCAGTGACTAACGCTACTACTACTATTACTACCCAAGGCATTTTCAACAGTTGTCAATTATCCTTTTTCTTCCAGTGGCAACTTCTGCTTTCCCTTCTCTTGGTATTTATTTTCTCTCCATATCGAATGATCTCTCCCTCAAGTTTTAGAGTCTGAAAACTGAGAAGCTTGATGATTTACCAAGACATCTGTGGAAAGTATCTTATTTCAGGGAGTTTTAAACCTTACAGATGTTAGCAGGAATAAAGATGAGTGGGTCAAGATAGAATGAAGACCATATCTAGGTTTTGTAGACATTACCATCTTTCACAGTATTCTACAGAAAGAAAAGCAATTATGGCCCTATATCAGCCAGTGTTAAATCCCAGCATCAAAGGAGGGGCATGCTTGGCTATGTTGAAAACAGAATGGGTAACTTCTAAGCCAGATAAATGCATTAATGTAAAAAGATGATGAATGTGATACACTGCTAAAAGCATAAGTTGAGAGTCAGGAAATATGATTTTTCCCTCAGTTCAACAGCTGTCTTTTAGCTAGTGTATTTAGGGTCCTAATACTTGTAAAACATGGGCATTCCATTTAGAGATTCTAAAGATATCTGTAGATCTAATGTTCTAGAATTATGTGTTTCCTGAATAAGTAATACAAGACTCAATTTACATCCATCACAGATCATAAAATGAAGTGGTACCATTTAGATTTATTCTGATTTTCCTGGTTGTCTGATCTGTAATCATAAAACAGTATTGCAGCTACTGAACTGTAGTGGCAACAGCTTGTAAAACCTTTCCTTTTACAACGAGCTCTCTCCACTGTAGTGAAATTTGAAAACAGGAGTTTAACTATGTCCAATTCTCATACCGAATTTCATCAGGAAATTTGATATGATACAAGTGAAATCAGGAGTATTTAATTACTGCCTATTTTAATTAACTAATGATCCAATTTAGAATTGATTAAGGTAGAGTGCCACTATTAGATAAATTTAATACAACAACATTATTTAGAAATGATTGCTCATTCTTTTTCTACTAAAGTATAATTGATTATGGGTGGCTTTCCAAGGTGTTTAAAATTATGAATGTTAATTTATTGCTTATCACTTACTTCCTTAATTACTGGTGTTTTAATGATGGACTTACTAGAGAGGAACCATGGGAGTGTCCATGAGGAAACATATTAATAGAATGGATTTTAAAGTTATGAACTATGTGTGTGTGTGTGTTTGCACATACATTCAAGCACCAAGGAAAGGCCATATGAGGACTTAATGGGAGAACAGGAAGAGGGTGCTCACCAACACTGACACTGTCATCACACTGATCACAGGTGCCAAGCCTCCAAAACTGTGAGAAATAAAAGTCTCTTTTTAAGCTGCCAAGTGTACAGCATTTTGTTATAGCTGCCCAGGCTAAGACAGCAGCCCTCCATAAGATTCCTTATGTTCACATTTTTTTTGTTGTTGTTGTTTTAATCTCTACTAGTGAATGGCAGATGACCAGGGCCTCAGAGCTGAGAGCAAAACTTGGGAGTAATGATGGGAAATATGTCATTTGGAGCATTGTACTTTAGGAAACAGGGTGGCCTGTTTGTCTCATAAAAAATTCATGAATAAAATGGTGACATGAAAATATTCCCTAGGACAAGTTCTGTCTTCTGAACCATTTTCCCAAGAGCTGATGTCCCCTGAACCTTTCTCTTACTGCATGTTCTACACTATTTTGTAATTACCCAGTTCTGCATATATCGTCCCAACTAGACCACATACTCCTTGGAATCATGGGTATGTTTTTATTCATTTATCTGCAGAACACTTTACAGCACATAATGAATACTCCATACATGTTTGGTTACTGCATAGCTGAATTAGGGAAACATAAATGCCCCGGATCACTGGCCTATATTTCTCTCACAGGAATCTATAGATTAAAATATCATTTTGATTTCATCACTTTCTATAAATAATCATACCTTTTGGAGTAGCTACTGATTTTGGAAATTAACATTCTATATTTCAGACCTACCATAGAAAAACTTCTCTAGAAAATCTATTATTTCAATAGAACGCATCATACCTTCATTTGCATACATGACACATGGAATTTACAAGAAAATTATATAAGTCAGAGAAATAATACACTCGTATATCAATCACTGTATCAGATTTTATAAAACAATCTATTGTTTAAGTTTGTCTTATGATTGAAGAAACTTCAATCCAACTTCAACCCAGAAACTTCCTCTTCATAGAAGTAGAATGAGTATGAAAATGATAGCACTTATAAAGAATTGTGAGATCCTCAGAGAAGGATACAAAGTCAAAATTTCTACTATTCTCAATTAAATGTGCACAGTATTTGAAATATACCATTTTTCAACTTGGGGAAAATAATTTCTAACCCTATAATGATGGTTTTACCTAATTACTTCCTAATGCTACAGTATCCCAAATAATTAATACTCATTCAAATCTCAAAACCTTTTTCATGTTTTTAATGCTCACATTGCAAAGCAGAGAATGAAGAGGGATCACTCCCCTCCCAGCATTATTAGCATTGCAATTTCTTGCCAAGAGAAAGACTCAACCTGATGCACTTGAAGTCAAGTTCAAGTTAAAGTGTACAATAATCCAGTTAAAGCCTCTCTACAAATCTGACATAAATTAATGAAGTTTCCAAATGTTTTGTCAAACATATATCAAATGATATAAGAGATCTAGATGGTCCCTTTTCTCAAGCACCACTGAATGTCTTGTCACTAACTCAGAAGAATGCTTTATAAAATTAAATATAAACACACTGCACTTCAAATGGTGAATAATTTATGGCCTGTGTTCTATAAAATTACTTTCCAATTACTAGATTGTTAATATTCACTTGATTTTCAATTATCATATCAAGGAATATGACCCTTTTTGTAGTGCTACAAAAAGAAATGCAAAACATCAATGAAATATTTGTTTAAATTGCATTGAGGAATAAAGGCATTTATTAAAAAGGGGAAATAATTTTCTAACAGCCCTATACAAATAAAAGGAGTATGAACTGAAACTGTAAAATCATCTGATTTTGAAAGAGTATATTTTATTGTCTACTTCTGTGTAGAGTTCATTTTATCATAATGGCTTGGATGTCAGATAGATGTGACTATGAATCCCAAACCTGCCACTAAGCAATTGCATTACTATTAAAATAAATAATACCTCTAAGCCTCAATGTCCTTCTTGAGAAATCAGAATGCAACATTTGCCATAAAGGGTTAAAGTAATAACAGATAATTAGCACAGTGCTTGGTAGACTTAATAACTGGTAGCTTATAATAACATAATTTTTATTGGTCTATTATAGAAGTCTAATTTAACACATCAAAACTTGTATTATATTGCCCATGGCCTACAGCCCTTGGTATTAATTCATACCTTGACAGCAATATCACAGTTAATATGGATTTGTGTACCTTTCTGCAATTCTAGCTATTCTTATCTTGCTGACTATCAGAGTGTAGGAACAGAATTGCTCTGATCACATCAAGATACTTTGGAGAGGTGAGCCTAGAAATTTGTTTTTTCACATTGGTAAATGGGCAAATGGTAATGAAACTCTTTCCCTCAAGTTTTGAGTACCACTCTCATCACTCAAAGAGCAGGTCTCTAAAGAACCTGTGCAATTGTCTAGCTTCTCAAAAGAACCGGCTTCTCTTACTTAACTTTTAATCTATTTGCAGGGCCTTAGTTTTCCATTCTCTGTATGTCTACCATCAATCCTTGACAAAAGATGTAGAGACTTAGTTTGCTACATGGTATGCAAGTAGTTGCTACATGATATCCATTTCCCACTTGACAAACGATACAGCAACAGTTTGCTAAATGATTTGCACATAGTTGCTATGTGATATCCATTTTCCCATTATATATACAAAATTAGAGATAGTTTAAAAATGTAAAAGCCAAAGCTATAGAATTTTTCAGGGGTCAATATATGAGAAAGTCTCACTAGGTTGTGAGGAATTTCTTAACCAATACAGGGATATTAACTGAAAGGAATGTATGATAAACACAAGCATGTTAAACTATTTTTTATCACATTTCACTAGAGATATTGTAAAGGTAGGTTGTAACTTGGCATCTGTATAAATCTGGATTTGGCACTTATATGGAAATGACAATTCTGAATTTCCAAGGATTATTTTAAAAGACTGTATGCTCTTCAGCAAGTTCTTCTCTCCAAATAAGATTTACAACTTTTTTTAATATATAATAAGGCTTTGTATTTGTTAACATTAAGAGTCTGAATTTTAAACAGCTTCTTGGACTGGTGTCTCCTATCCATCAGCTTGCTCAGTTTTAGCACCTGTGTCATCCTTAGCACCTTTTCAGAACTACTACCTTCACCATAATGTTCCATTAGTTCCCCCAACTCAGATGTGAGCTTCTACGGCAATTTCACTTTGATAACAAAGACATGATGGAGAAGATAGATTGGCAAATCTTTTCTAGATCTTTTCTAATGTTGTCTGCACTCAAATTATTGAACACTTCTTTCAAGTAGTTTGTCTAAATTTTGAGTCATGATTTCCTTCATCTTCTTCAAAATTTGTGGGGACCCTTGGTCCTAAGTTTAAAAGGTCTTATGAATCTAATATGTGTGTGTGTGTGTGTGTGTGTGTGTGTACACACACATATGTATGTATTTTATAAAACCAACACAGACCAGATGAATCAAATAACCATCAGTAGTCTTAATCTCAATATAAGCTTTTGTCATGGTCTGCAATTTTTAGATGATAGAACACATTTTGTCACTGGTAAGATTCATGTCATAGAAGTTGTAAAGCAGTTTTTACCCAGAATATTATCAGTAATTAACTTGAATTTTCTAGGTGCAGGTTCATTATTCTAAAGCTCATCAAGGTTAACTTCAAAAACACTACCCATGGGATCATCAGATGCAATTTTGGTTTGAGTCCTTGAGACTACTGTTTTTCCAACATTGCTCACATTGTACATAGTTAACTAGTGCTTTTTACAACACACCCACATGTCTTATAAAATGGATCAACTATTGATAGCTTCTTCTTGGCTCCTTTTTTGCTGCCTTTTTAAGATGCTTGTTCTTGCCAGTGACCATGGTGCTACTCTGAGAGCCAAAGGTACACCACTGTTTTATTTCATAATTGATTTAGGCAATGCAAAGTTCCTCAACCCAATCAGTAACCTTCAAGAAAGGAAACTACTTAGATATTTTAAAACCCTTGCATACAATGGGTAAAGAAACATTATTCCATCGTTTCCTTGTAACTTCCAATTTTTTATTATTTTTTTTGAATGAAAAGCGGTTTCGGACAGAAAGGATACTTGTTTTGAGGAAATGATAAAGATTATGGTAACATGTTGCTGTGGTCTGAATGTCTGTGTTCCCCTGAAAATCTTATGCTGAACTTCAGTACACAATGCAGTGATAGTAGGAGGTAGGGCCTTTATGAATCACTGAGGTCAAAGAGGTAAAGCCTGAAGGAATGGGATTAGTCCTCGTAGATTTCACAGAGTTAGCTCACTCCTTCAGATCTGGAAGAAGGTCTTCACTCAACTAGGCCGGTGCCCTAACGTCAAGCCTCTAGCCAGTAAGATTGGGAGAAATAATTTTTGTGGGACTTTGTTACAGTGGCCTGATAAGACACATGGGTTATTTATTTTAGGATTTAACGTTTTCTGAAAGGTTCTGAAATTATTTTTCAATATAGATTTGACATAATTATAATTATTTTATAATAATTATAAATATTTATTTACCCTCCTAATATCAAATAAAAACCAATCTGTTTCTTTAAAGTTAAACCATAATCATCATATATATCTAGTTTCATTAGCTTAATATGTACTTTAGAGTTGCTCTTCAATTTTGCCTTCTCCAATTAGTAGCATAAGCACTTTCAGCATATAAATATCCTATGAAGTATAAGAATAATTTAAATAGGGAAATGCTATCACTCATTTTATAGTTATCATTGACAGTCATTCTCATATAATAATTAACTCTAATAAATTGATCACAACCTTGAAAAGCATCCTGCATGAATCAATATAATCTGTCAGCTTCTTGGTTGTCATAGAAACTGATTATAGGAAGCATGTTTAATGCAACATACACTCTATGCATAAATGATTAAATTGCTAAAGTTTAAAAATGAGCCTAATCAAAACCATGTTTACCACAACTTTCATTACCATTCTGTGTTTTATCAAATGCATCATGTCTATTTAATCTTGAACCAAAAAACATATACAATATTGGAATCAATAGATATAGGATGTATTTAGAGCTAATAACCTAAAACATTCAGAAAACGAAGATCATGGCATCTGGTCCCATCACTTCATGGGAAATAGATGGGGAAACAGTGGAAACAGTGTCAGACTTTATTTTTGGGGGGCTCCAAAATCACTGCAGATGGTGACTGCAGCCATGAAATTAAAAGACGCTTACTCCTTGGAAGGAAAGTTATGACCAACCTAGATAGCATATTGAAAAGCAGAGACATTACTTTGCCAACAAAGGTCCATCTAGTCAAGGCTATGGTTTTTCCAGTGGTCATGTATGGACGTGAGAGTTGGACTGTGAAGAAGGCTGAGCACCGAAGAATTGATGCTGTTGAACTGTGGTGTTGGAGAAGACTCTTGAGAGTCTCTTGGACTGCAAGGAGACCCAACCAGTCCATTCAGAAGGAGATCGGCCCTGGGATTTCTTTGGAGGGAATGATGCTAAAGCTGAAACTCCAGTACTTTGGCCACTTCATGTGAAGAGTTGACTCATTGGAAAAGACTCTGATGCTGGGAGGGATTGGGGGCAGGAGGAGAAGGGGACGACAGAGGATGAGATGGCTGGCTGGCATCACTGACTCAATGGACATGAGTCTGAGTGAACTCCGAGAGTTGGTGATGGACAGGGAAGCCTGGCGTGCTGTGACTCATGGGGTCGCAGAGTTGGACACAACTGAGCTACTGAACTGAACCTAAAACAACTAAGCAGAATTTTCTGTGAAAATATCCTTGATACAGTCAAGGAAATATTATGAATCATTACTTTATACAAAATGAATTTCATAAATCCCTTCTTTTCATGAGTTTGAATAAATAGCCCTGAAACATAGAAATACTATAACCCAAAAAAGAAGCATCCTTATCTCAATACAGAATATGACTAAGTTTATTGTCAAGCTAAGATATTTTACATGAAAGAAAATAATTTATCACTCAGGAGAAAAGTTAAAAAAAAAAGTATGAGTATACCAGGAATATTCATGAAAGACATGCAATTATATATAGCTGTATATATACATATATGAATGTACATACATACATATATATATATATACATGTAGAGAGTATGTAGTATGTAATTCATGAGAATAGTAGTATAACCCTTATCCATCATTCAGTGCATAAAAACTTATGACCAATTTTATCTTTATCTCCACTGATTAACCCTACATCATATTAAGGAGTTAAACCAAAACATCATTTCATTCTTCCTTGAATATTTTACGCTTGTTTAGTCACTCAGTACTGTCTGACTCTGTGTCCCTTTGGACTGTAGCCTTCCAGGCTCCTCTGCCCATGGGATTTTTCAGGTAACTATACTGGAGTGGGATACCATTTCCTTCTCCAGGGGATCTTCTCGACCCAGGGATTGAACCCACATCTCCTGTATCTCCTACATTGCAGGCAGATTCTTTACCCACTGAGCCATGGGGGAAGTTTATATGCACCTCTAAAAATAAGTGATTGCTCAAAAATATGATCATAACATAATCAACTATCATAAAAATTTATTTATTATCACCAACTATACAAAGAGTTTTCTGATTTTCCCAGATGTCTCATAAAAATTTTCCAGAAGATTTTTTGAAATCAGGATCCAAATAACCTCTATGCAATGGAATTAACCAATGTGTCCCTTAGATTTCTCTTTACGTATTTACCTTTTCCTCATTTTAATATTTTTTCTTCCCTCTGGATACTTTCATACAGTCAAAATCTCCCTGACTGCTTCTTTGTTGTCTTTCAATATATTCGTCTGTCTTGAATCGGTAGTTACATCTGGAGATTTCATTTTGAATTTAGAAATAATTCTACGTAACAAATGTTGTGGACTTGCATCAGGAGGCCATGCTGCTGCTGCTGCTGCTAAGTCGCTTCAGTCGTGTCTGACTCTGTGCGGCCCCATAGACAGCAGCCTACCAGACTCCCCCATCCCTGGGATTCTCCAGGCAAGAACACCGGAGTGGGTTGCCATTTCCTTCTCCAATGTATGAAAGTGAAAAGTGAAAGTGAAGTCGCTCAGTCGTGTCCGACTCGTAGCGACCCCATGAACTGCAGCCTACTAGGCTCCTCTGTCCATGGGATTTTCCAGGCAAGAGTACTGGAGTGGGTTGCCATTGCTTTCTCCATCAGGAGGCCATAATGACTGGTTATCTCTGTTTTCCTCTATCAGAAGTCACTAATGATAATTGTCTATGTACTTCAATGAATTTAGGGCTGCAAAATGGCAATGTAATAATTATAATACAGTAATTCATTTATTGGATGAGATCCTTCTATAAAATAAACTACCTTATGAACTCTTTGATTACTACAAAATACAGAGTTTAAATAGTAGATCAGGAATAAAAAGGTTTGATTCCTTTATTTAACAGTTTTCAAAATAAAACATTATTTTCCTAGCATCTTCCAAGAAAATCTGTTAGATTGTGTTTTACATAGTTTACACCAATATTTAACATTTAAACCATAGCCATAATTTCCCTTCTATGTTTAACTTATATAATAATAGCTTAATTATTCATAGACATTTGAGGACTTGAAATATTTACTTATAAATAGGCTTTGTGGGTGTTTCCCCAGTGGCTTATCAGTAAAGAATCTGCCTGCAATGTAGGAGCAGCAGGAGCCACGGGTTTGAGTCCTGGGTCAGGAAAATCCCCTGGAGCAGGATATTGCAACCCACTCCAGTATTCTTGACTGGAGAACCCCATGGACAGAGGAGCCTGGCAGGCTACACAGTCCATAGGGTCCCAAAGAGTTGGACACAACTGAAGCACCTTACCAGGCACACATACAGAGGCTTTGTTGGGGGGAACTTTAATTATGAATAACTTTAATTATGAATAAGGCCATTCCTTCAATTATGAATAAATTATGCTTTTAAGTTTACTTTTATGGGTGTTACAAATAATTGTTAATATGATTTCAATTTTATTGCATCAAGTAATACTTTGTAATATAACTTACTGATAAATATTTTAAACTTTTATGCTGCAAAGTATGAGACCTGAAAGGGGCAGACAGTGTGGTGTGAGAAGCCTGCTTGAATGCATATTTCAAAGAAAAATATATATGGTATCTCTTATATATAGACAGATTGAAAACAGATTATATATACACACACATATATAAGCTTCAGAATTTTTTACATGGAAGAAATGTTTATATATTACATGACCATAAGGGAACACATTTTTCTTTATTATTTAATTAACATCACTAAGTCTATTTCTGTAGTTTGAAAAGCCAAGGAGTTTAAGCTTACATTTTTCCTCTTGTAAGACTCTTAGTTTAAAAACTTCAAACTTCAAAATTATTTTAAAACCCTTGTGACTATTCAAACATTGATTTCTTTCTTAATTTTCAGGGTAACAAATTACTTAAAAAGAAATGGAAAAAGATTAACCCACTTGGAACAATAAATTTATGATTTAAGTATAGCTAAATTAAACTAGTTTTAACAAATTTTACTACTGTGTTTCTGTTGCTACATTAAAGCATTTTGAAGGTAATTACTGTATTTTATAAAGGAATAAGCATATATCCAATCAGAATATAACCTTTGCTGCTTTTAATCAACAAGGTTGGCTATGTGATTTCTGGGGTTATTAAAATATGTTAACAAAAAAAATTACATAAAAATAACAGTGCCTACCATGTGGGAGACTCGGGTTCAATCCCTGGGTCAGGAAGATCTCCTGAAGAAGGAAATGGCAACCCACTCCAGTATTCTTGCCTGGAAAATCCCATGGATGGTGGAACCTGGTAGGCTACAGTACATGGGGTCGCAAAGAGTTGGACAGGACTGAGCGACTTCACTTTCAATAACATATTTGGAATTATTTTAAAGATTAAAATTTTTACATTAAATAGTATACATAAAAATAAAATTTGAGATTTATAAATGCTGCCTTTAAGGATTAATCATTAGAAATTCTCTGTGCAGAATAGTAAGAATGTATTAAAAAAAATAACAATATAATTATTCTGCCCATGTAAAATACACAGTATATCTGCACACATGTGATATAACTATATTAATTTTTTTCTTCAACTTATTATAAGATATATTTAGCAATGCATTGTAGTTGTCAAATCACTCTCTCTGCCAACTTACTATTAATAACAAGTCCAAGGAGATGACTACTGCAATGCCATTAGCTAACCAGTAAAGAACATAATTGTATTCCACATTACCTTTATTAACTGCTTGTGAAAAACTTGTAGGTTTTATAAATTATAGTCTATATAATATAATCCCAAAATATAAGACTTCATGTGACTGGTCAATTATTAAATTTTTGATTAAAAATTAAATGTTTTAATTTGTTAATTTTTCTTCATGAAGAATCCCCAAATAAGAGAATTAAAGCTCAAATTATCTAACATAAGTGGAAAAAATTAAATACTGAAAAGTTAAAAATATTTAATGTACAGTTATTCACAGACACCCTGCTAACTGCTGATTATAAACAGAATAATTATATTTTTAATCTTCTAAAGAAGTATAGTTTGAGAGTGAAAGTAAGCACTAGCAATAATTATGCTGATACTATGTGTGTAAAATTTAAGCCTGTCAAGGGCAACAAGGACATCCTGGCTACAATGAAATAACCACAGCAAATCGGCCCCTATCTTCTTAGAACTCATTATAGTATCATAGCTTTTTTTCTACATAATAAGATATAAATTTTTAAATTATTTAAGAGATGAATAGTTATAATCATAATGGAATTGAGTGTGATAAGAACAAGGCTCTATTATCAAGCTTGCTACCCATGTCAACAATATGATGTGGCAATCATACTAATAATGCAAACCTTTGTCTTATTACATATCTTTTAACCTTGCTCTGCTATTACAATTTTTTCCACCAGATGGTAGCCAATAAAAGCAAGAAACAGAGAGATTAACAGTTAAAAGAAATAAAATTAAATTGAAACAAAACAAATTAAAGATCGATTAAAGCTGGAAATACAATTATGAACACCAAAATTCTATATATCAAATAAATACAAACATTTTTAAACTTCTTTTTGAAACAAGAATTGTTTCAATACTGATTTTATGCAAATTATTTAGGGTTAATTTGGATTTCTAGGCCCAGACTGGTAAACAATACAGAGAGGAAAATATTAACCTGGAGCACTGGGATCAATGCTCATTTTTGTATAGATCATTCACAAACATATAAATACAAACTTATCTTAAAGATTCCTGAAGTCATTGCTTATTTAAAAGAACCGTTGTGATATTCTAAAATATAATTTTTAGAACATGTATTTTATGGCAGTTCTTTTTTGAAAATCCATCCATCCTTCTTATCTTGCAAAAATCAGACACCTGGAATGATTTCCTCTGTGTGGAATCCTCTCTTCTGGCCTTGTTAGTCTTGGTTTGAACAGGAAGTATTCATTATTTGCAAAAACCAATTATCATCCCTGTCTGGATATATTTAAGATTTTTTTCTACAAGTCTTTTCCTCTCTATCACATTTTAGGCAACAGTTTATATGAATTATTCATAGTTCCTATATTGTAGGCAAGTTTTTTTTTATTAAATTTGATCATAATAATAGTTATTACCCCAGTCATGGCATTTTTATGAGTCTTCTTCAATGCCATTACCTGGAAAGATTTCAATCAAGAAATATAAAAGATGCAAATCAATTTCCATAATAAAATTAAACTGTACCATCTACTCCTTCACTCCAGCAATAGAGCTGATTGACAGCCGTTTCCTGATAGCTTGAGCAGATAAAATTCAGATACAGAAGCAGAGAATGGCAGATTATTTGCTTTTAAGAATTTCAGTGGCTTTTCCTTCATTGTTGCTATTTGCTGCTTGCTAATCTCACTGAAACATAATATTTAACAGAATCAGTATACAAATTTATTTGCAAGCATAGTATTCTCTTCCCTGAAAGTGGCTAATTTTTCTTTAGTAGCTGTGCTTATAACAGAGTAAACAAAGTATCAAGTGCTATGATATTGTTTTCCTCCTAATGACAGTGTAATTCTACTCAGTATAACAAAAATGCTATGCTTTTTTGGAAAGAATGATTAGTTTGCTTCTGGATGTCAATTTTTAACAACAAAAAAAAAAGGCAGATCTTAATGGTAATAATTTTCTTCTAAGAAATATATATCAGATTCTGCTCTCACACAATGAGGGGAGATGTTCAGTTAAGTCGGACTATAATATTTCAGGAGTTGGTGTGAGAAATTTTCACAGTGAGAGGTTATGAGGTCTGAGAGCACAACTGCTGTGAATATGTGCTGTTTGTCCCTTAATTTGGAAAAGAGAGTCTGTAGAACCCTGACCAAACCCAGTTCTTCCTCAAACCACTAAGTGATGGTCCAGTGTGCCTACCAACCATCTAATTTCACTCCTCCCGAAAGGTATTAAAAGATTTGAACAGAATATGAGATACCAACAATGATCTTTTACAAGAAAGACTCCAGCATTCAGGCAGTGGCACCAAACAGAGATCTTATGACTTGATTCCTTATTGTTCTCTTCAACACATCTCCACAGTTAATAACATGTGCTTAACATCTAAAATGTTTTCAGCTTAATATCTCATACTTTTTTCATAACAAGTACTTTCACAAATACTTCTGTGTTTGGAGGTGGTATTAAAATATAAGTAGAAACAAATAACTTTTATTGAGGCAAGATAAAAAATGTTTTTCCCATCAAAGCATATTTTTGCAGGCACTGCGACTGGGGCCCCGTTGTCGTGGCATGCTTGTCCTGATCACTATGCAGGGTTTTCCTGTCTCAACATGCCTGGGTCTGTCACAATTTGGGCTCTTGCAACATGTCCATGTTGTCACGTTGTCTTGACATGGATCCATCATGGCCTATCCTGGCCCAGTGGGGGAGGTGGGGTTGGTGGGTCTGTTGTGACATGCCTGGCTTTTTTCATCAGGGTGATGGGGGGTTCTTTTTGTTGCAACATGCCTGAGGTCCACCATGGCACATCTTGGCATATCATGGCTAATCTGGTCTGTTGCAACACACCCAGACCCTGATGCAATACACCCTGTCATTATACATGGGGTTCTTTCATGACACGTCCAAACACACTAAGACTAGGGGTTCTGACAGATATGGGAACTGAGGCCTGAACAGGGGTTAGTGGGTCACATGATCAGTAAGCATAGAAAGAGTAACAGAAATCCCCAAGCAGCTGAGTCAGGCCTTCCCATGAATGTAGCCCTACTGGTGGTCCCAGGTGGCACCAACCCAGCTATGTACTCCAGATGCCCAAAGTGGAGCAGATGGACCCAAAGAATGCAGAGTTCCTGCAGGTACAGCTGGCTGCCTCACACAAGGCATTTGCCCTTCTCAACCTTGGAGACCCCTCCAGTCCTCTATCTTGCATTTTTCCTACCTCCCAGCCACCCCTGACACTCCTAGGGACATTACTGCTTTCTTGAGCACGTCCTCAGCACCTCCTGGTGGCCATCCAGGGCCCAAGCTGCAGAGTTTGGCCATCATGGATGTTCAGGCTCATATGTGGCTCTTTAACCCAACTGCGTTCTGAAGCAGGGTCTCACCCTCAATGCTGAGGCCTAAACCTCCTCCTAGGGAGCAAATGATCCCCATACCAGCTTTGTGCCCAGGGTGCTCCAGTTTCAGGTGGTTCATTTACCAAATACCCACTATGACACAGAGCATCTGATTTTTTTTGTAGGACTCGGTTTCCTTTTATTTTGTTTGGCCGAGGAGTCAGCAAGTTACTGGACTTTTTGTTGTCAGTGACAGCCTGGGAAAAGTCTGTCCTCCTGATAGCTACAGGGTAGTTAGGAAAGCTGGATTCTGAGCAGGCCTGTTGGGAGGGGCCTGATGCTGATGACCTTTGGAGGCTCTGAGCTCTAAAGGCCCATCTGCTCTAAACCAATGTCTCTCCTCTGATTCAGTTAGGGTTCAAGTGGAAACACCTGGCCACAGAGAGTACAGGATTTGTCACAGGTGTTTGAACTTAGATGACTGTTCAGTTCAGTCATTCAGTCATGTCTGACTCTTCACGACCCCATGAATCGCAGCACTCCAGGCCTCCCTGTCCATCACCAACTCCCAGAATTCACTCAAACTCATGTCCATTGAGTCAGTGATGCCATACAGCCATCTCATCCTCTGTCATCTCCTTCTCCTCCTGCCCCCAATCCTTCCCAGCATCAGGGTCTTTCCCAGTGAGTCAACTCTTCACATGAGGTGGCCAAAGTATTGGAGTTTCAGCTTTAGCATCAGTTGTTCTGATGAATACCCAGGACTGATCTCCTTTGGCATTGCCTTTCTTTGGGATTGGAATGAAAACTGACCTTTTCCAGTCCTGTGGCCACTGCTGATTTTCCAAATTTGCTGGTATATTGATGACTGTAGAGGTTGCTTAATTTAAGCTATCTCTGGAAGGATATGTCCTTGAGTCTCACTCTCGAGCTTGAAGCCCCAGGGCAAGCTACTGGAACAGAGGGACATAAGGCAGCCAGGAGTGAGAATGTGCTGGAATCCACAGGCACAGGCCCGTTTGGGACTAAGTAATCTTAGTTTCCTGATATGATGTACCAAGAATGGCACATCTCTTTTATGGCATTGCCAAAAATGTATACATTAATGAATCAAGGGATAGACTAAGAAAATGTCAGAGATCAGAGGAGTTGAAAGAGACATGATAGCAAAGTGTAATGTGGCATCCTGGATCCTGACACAGAAGAGACATCAGTAGGAAAATGGAGAAATTTGAATAAAGCTTGTAGTTTAGTAAACAGCATTGTAAAAAAATATTCAGAAAATAATTTTTTAAAAACAAACTGAATCGCTTGTGCTTGTTATTACTAATAGAACAAATTTTTGTTTTGTTTATAAACAAAATTTGCTATACTGAGTGAAGTCAGTCAGACAGAAAAAGACAAATAACATGCTACCACTCATATGTGGAATCTAAAAAAATTTGGTGCAAATGATCTTATTTACAAAACAGAAATAGAGTCAAGGATGTAGATAACAAACATGTACCAAGGCAGGGAAAAGGGATATATTGGGAGACTGGGATTGATATATAAACACTCCTATATATAAAATAAATAACAAATAAGAACTCACTCTATAGTGCAGAGAACTTTACTCAATGCTCTGTAATGAATTATATGGGAAAAGAATCTAAAAAAGAGTGGATATATGTAAATGTATAACAGATTTGCCTTGCTGTATAGTAGAAACATTATAACATTGTAACATCAACTATACTGTGATAAAATTCATTAAAAATAAAATCTGGCATTGAAGAAATCTGACAGCATAGTTAAAAGAAGTCCCTGAATCTTCCCTTAACTTACTTCCATGTGAAGATGTTTCCAGATGAAAAATAAATTGGACTACAAATAAGCAGCAGCGATTTTCTCAGCCAATTCGGTTTTGAAATTCTCTAATAGGTGATGTGCCCTTGGTGTTTGTTCAACTTGAAAATTCATCTCAGTTTATTCTATATATTTCACTTTCTCAGATATAAAAAGAAACTGAGACTCCATGCAAATCCTAATCGACTGAATGATTAGCCAGCACTGGAGGAACACCTTGCGTCTGGCCATTTTGCTGAAAATGCTTTCTCTTTTCACATGGAAAAAAATCAGTTAAAACAAGTCAACCTTATCCAAAAATAGTATTATTCAACAATCTTTGCAGTTGACTTTTTAATAATTATAGACTAACGGAAGACAACATAACTAACAAATACATTGGTAGGGCAGTTTTGCAAAGACTTACTCAACTGAAACACTTGTTTTGGAAGAAAGTAAGGTTTATAAAGAATCCCCAAATGTTTTGTGAATTCTATTAGGCATGAAATAATGTTATCATTTATTCATTGAAGTCTTACTGTATAGACAGATGAGAATCTGCTGACAAAAGGAAAAGTAAGTTTCTGAATATGTAAATATTTCCGCAGCAGAATGTCTATAAAGTACTAAGAAGTTTAAGCACAGTCACAACCAATGACGTCCCTCAGATACCTAGGTTACTTCTGACCTGGATCTATTAATAAAGAAATTATAAATATTCTTCAGATTTGCCAGAATACATTGCCTGAACAGTTGGTTTTGACAGTTGTGGGTTGGTTTTTTTTTTGTTTTTTTTTTTGTTTTTTGTTTTTTGCCTAATTTGTTTGCTTGTTTATTCTTCCATATATACTGACATATCTGCACAAGTAAAATTAATTTGCACAAAGTGGAATTTTTTTCTTTTAAAAAAAACAAGGAATGTCTATGCGCTAGTTTATATTAAAAAGAAGTATTACTGAATTGTATGCTACTTTGAAGGCAAATGTTATAAAGGTGTGGTGTTTGTGCATGTATGTGTATGGGTGTGTACATGCATGTTAACATGGCATCGATCAGTTCTGGCAAGTAGCATAGGCTTGCAGGAAAAAAAATACATATATATATATATATAATCTCTATGGTCACTAGGAGGATTCAGACTGGAGAATCCACTATTTATTCCCCCTGGTCAATATTAAACTTAACCCACTGTTATTATGAGACTACTGACAAAAACAACCCTGTTTATTATTTCATATAATTAAGGAATATAAATAGGCAACCAATAGGAAATATAATTTTTAATCTAATCTTATTTTAATTTTAAAATGTTAAAATTTTTTGACAAGTGCTAATATTGCTTAGCTAAAATTTACTGAACTATGTTCTTTAGCAAATATAAGAATATCTAAATTATTTGGAAAGGATGATGTAAAGTCAGTAGAACTGATAAATGATTCTTGCTAATCATACATGTTACAAAATAAATGAAAATAAATATAAGCATGACTTTGCACTGGAATGGAGAACATGTATAAAGAAAGTAAATGGTGCCCTTTGAGACTTTCTTTTGATAGAAAAGTGGTCCACTAATGAGAAGGAGTAGTATCTTAGTATTTTGGCATTCATCAAGAAAAGTAATTTTTGATATGGCAATTCTAGAAGAAGTCTTTAGCTCATCTAGTAGGGAAAATATTCAGAAATAAAATATTGGATTTTTGATAACTATTAATATGCATTCATCTCACATGCTAGTAAAGTAATCGTCAAAATTCTCCAAGCCAGGCTTCAGCAACACATGAACCATGAACTTCCAGATGTTCAAGCTGGTTTTAGAAAAGGCAGAGGAAACCACAGATCAAATTGCCAACATCCAATGGATCATCAAAAAAGCAAGAGAGTTCCAGAAAAACATCTATTTCTGCTTTATTGACTATGCCAAAGCCTTTGACTGTGTGGATCACAATAAACTGTGGAAAATTCTCAAAGAGATGGGAATACCAGACAACCTGACATGCCTCTTGAGAAACCTATATGTAGGTCAGGAAGCAACAGTTAGAAGTGGACATGGAATAACAGACTGGTTCCAAATAGGAAAAGGAGTACGGCAAGGCTGTATATTGTCACCCTGCTTATTTAAGTTCTATGCAGAGTACATCATGAGAAACGCTGGGCTGGAAGAAGCACAAGCTGGAATCAAGATTGCTGGGAGAAATATCAATCACCTCAGATATGCAGATGACACCATCCTTATGGCAGAAAGTGAAGAGGAGCTAAAAGCCTCTTGATGAAAGTGAAAGAGGAGAGTGAAAAAGTTGGCTTAGAGCTCAACATTCAGAAAACGAAGATCATGGCATCTGGTCCCATCACTTCATGGGAAATAGATGGGGAAACAGTGGAAACAGTGTCAGACTTTATCTTTTTGGGCTCCCAAATCATTGCAGATGGTGACTCCAGCCATGAAATTAAAAGAAGCTTACTCCTTGGAAGAAAAGTTATGACCAACCTAGATAGCATATTCAAAAGCAGAGACATTACTTTGCCAACAAAGGTCCTTCTAGTCAAGGCTATGGTTTTTCCAGTGGTCACGTATGGATGTGAGTGTTGGACTGTGAAGAAAGCTGAGTGCCAAAGAATTGATGCTTTTGAACTGTGGTGTTGGAGAAGACACTTGAGAGTCCCTTGGACTGCAAGGAGATCCAACCAGTCCATTCTGAAGAGATCAGCCCTGGGATTTCTTTTGGAAGGAATGATGCTAAAGCTGAAACTCCAGTACTTTGGCCACCTCATGGGAAGAGTTGACCCATTGGCAAAGACTCTAACGCTGGGAGGGATTGAGGACAAGAGGAAAAGGGGACGACAGAGGATGAGATGGCTGGATGGCATCACCTCCTCGATGGACGTGAGTCTGAGTGAACTCCAGGAAATTGTGACGGACAGGGAGGCCTGGCATGCTGCGATTCATGGGGTCACAAAGAGTCAGACAAGACTGAGTGACTGAACTGACTTGAACTGAATATGTATTACCCCATGTGTGAATAACATGTAGTTAATTAACAGCATTTAGTTTATTTTATCATTGTATTTTCAAGTATATCCACAAAAGGGATAAGGAAAGTGCTTTTATATTATAGTAACACAATATTTTGTGGAAATTATTCACTTCAATTAACATAGCACATATATTTATTATGTACTAAAGAGCCTTAATCAGCACTTGTTCTTAAATATGATTTCAAAATAAGCCACCATAATGCAAAAAATAATGAAATAAACCCTATACTTTGGCACAGTGTGAGGTTATGGGTCTAATATTCTGGTTTGTGCAGTTTCTTTATACCATAAAGACATTAAACACAGTGAATGACATTTAATAATTGTTTAGATTCAGAGCATAGGTATAACTTGTATATTTGGAGATAATTTTTAGAAATGTGATAAAGTAGGGGTTAAAATGGATGGACGTGGGCTCTGTATATGTGGATATCATATCACTGGTATAAATGAGTGAGGGCAGGAAGACCTGTGATAGTCTGAACAGACTGGAATTCTAGTTATGCATGCCCTCTCCTGACTGTAAAGCAAAACTATATTAGTGTCCATCAGTGTATCCTCTCATACATGGGGATTTCAAAATGCTAACAGAACAGGCCAATTGGGATAATAACATAAAAATGAGATAAGTTTTACTCTAGCCAAAGCAGACTTTAAACACCAGGTTTAAGACATTAGAAATTAAATCAAGGTGAAGTGTTTAATACTAACATAATACATGAAAAGATGCCAACCATTGTTCCTGGTTTGAATCACCTAGACAGAATTATCAAGTGTTATGTCCTAAGACAAACTCTGCAATCTCCAATAGTCTAAAACAATGTTTGTTTGTTTTTTCTTTCACCCCAGGAAGAGTATTAGATACGAACTAAGCTAATTTTTAAAAATGAATTAATCATATAATATTTGTATTTAAAAACCAATACGTCTAAATCAAATAACATTTTGTTGTCAATGTATTTATTTGCATGTTTTATAATATTTATATTTGAAATAACTGAATATGAAAAGTCATGGTTTGGCATTTAAACGTATGGTTTTATCAGACTTTGAAAGGATTATATTAAATGAATTTGTGATCAATGTTTCAATATTTGAGATAATTCAATTATAAAAAGTTGAAACTGTTATAGTTCCAGCTATATGGTTAGTATTACATTTTAAAAACAAAGTTTCATTAGAAAGATATCTAAGGAATTCCCTAGTGATCCAGTGGTTATAACTCTGCACTTTCACTGCCAAGGGCCCAGGTTCAGTCCCTAGTCGAGGAACTAAGATCTCACAAGCCATAAGGCATTGCCAAAAAAAAACACTTATGTAATAAGTGGAATGTTAAACAAATTAGCAATAAAAATGTGTTGAATATTTCTTTCCACTTGAATAAAAGTTCCTTTGAGTATTCTAAAACATTAAGAACAATATGTAATATTGAAGAGATGAAAATACATTTCAGGACTGAGCAAATACATTATTCAGGGATAAGTAAGTATTTTTTGAAATAATGAGAAAATGGCCTTGGTAATGACAGAAACAATGTGGTTTCAGAAAAAATGTACTACAGAAATATTTAGGAAGCATTTGTCCTAATCCACAATAAGATTCAAGAAAGCATGAAATCTATAAAACCAATGGTAAAAGACAAGAACACAATAATAAAGCCATTCAAACAGAGATAAAAAGAGAGCTCACGAGAAGCTGCAGGCAAAAATAAAGGTGTTTCAAGGCTCAAGCAATGAAAATAAAGAAAGAAAAACAATGACATACTTCAAGCCATATTAGATTCAAATATATATAATCATCACTTTTAAAAATACCATTATTATGTGAAAGACCAAATTCAGGAAGACCTTCAGATTACAAACACAAGGTCAAAAACAAGATAAAATAGAAGAAACTTATTTAAATGTAGGAAAGGTAATATAAATTCCAAGTATGGATTTTTGGTATTTCTGAAGAATAAAACAAACTCATATATAATAATAATATAAATAATAATTATCTGCATTAAATAAATTCCTAAAATTGCATATGTATAAGCATCAATTTAGGGAAGATACAAGGTTATACACAAATCTGTTAACCTTAGATTTATTTATTAATATAATAAATACAAAGAAAAAAGAAGGAAAGGTACATATCTCTGAGAGAGAATTTCAGAAGTTCAAGAATTTATGCTATTTTTCTATTTATGACAAGGCAACAAAATACATGATATGCAGGAGTCAGAATCCTTGAAAAGAGATGAAAGAAATAACAAACAAAACTGTAACTCTGATTTTAAAAAGCCAGAATTGAAGAAGTTGTAAGTTGCAGATGATGTAGAGTTTAATAAAATAATACTTTCAGGCAAAAAGTAAAAGCCTTCAAATCTTGACTATCCTAAAATATCTATCAAACTCAAAAATAAGTATAAAAGAATATATATATAATGAGTAAACATTTTAACCAGTTAACCACATTAATTCAAGAAATACTTATGAATATCTATTAGAAAATGCCCAGAGGGCACCAAATTAATTACAAAACTCAATATATTAAATTTTTAGGGCTGACATAACAAAGCAGCACATACAAGGTGGCTTCAAACAAGAGAAATTTATTGTCTTACTGTTCTGGAGGTTAGAAGTCCAAAATCAAGGTATTGACAGGATCACATGCCCTATAAAACTAGGAGAGTGGAATTCTTCCTTGCCTCTTTCTAGTTTCTGGTGGTCTACCGACTATCTTCGAAAACTTGCCTTACAACTGCACAACTCTAGTCTCTACCTTCATTGCCACATGGCATTCCTACATGTCTCTGAGTCTTCATATGTTCATCTTCTTATAAGGATACCAGATATACTGGGTTGGTAGTCCACCCAATACCTGTATGACCTCTTCTTAACTTGAGCAATTATGTGTGTAATGACCATTATTTCTAGATAAGATCACATTTTGTTGCAGTAGGATTTCAAAGTATATTTTGGGGAAGTGAACGCAATTCAACCCAGAACACTCTGGGTTGGCCAAAACCACATTTCTTCACACATCAATATAGGAAGATGAGGAGATAACATTCATAGACTGTGTTTTGATTTCCTACTCTTTACCCCAAGTTCTACTCTCAATATGCCAGGAAATGTGGAAAACTCAGCAATGGGCACTGGACTGGAAAAGGTCAATTTTCATTCCAATCCCAAAGAAAGACAATGCCAAAGAATCTTCAAACTAACAAACAATTGCGCTCATCTCATATGCTAGCATAATAATGCTCAAAATCCTTCAAGCTAGGATTCAACAGTTTGAGAACCAAGAACTTCCAGATGGACAAGCTTGATTTAGAAAAGTCAGAAGAACCAGAGATCAAATTGTCAACTTCCTTTGGATCACAGTAAAAGCAAGAGCATTCCAGAAAAAATATCTACTTCTGCTTCATTGACTATGCTAAAGCCTTTAACTGTGTCAAGAACAACAAACTGTGGAAAATTCTTAAAGAGATGGAAATACCAGACCATCTTACCTGCCTTCCAAGAAACCTGTATGTGGGTCAAGAAGCAACAGTTACAACAGGGCATGGAACAATGGACTGGTTCAAAGTTGGGAAAGGAGTACAAGGCTATAGATTGTCACCCTGCTTATTCACCTTCTATGAAGAGTGTATCATGCAAAACGCCAGGCTGGATGAATCACAAGCTGAATCAAGATTTCCAGGAGAAATATCAAGTCTCAGGTATGTAGATGATACACCTCTAATGGCAGAAAGCAAAGAGGAACTAAAGAGCCTCTAGTTGTTGTTTAGTCATTAACTTATGTTCAGCTCTTTTGAGACTCCATGAACTGTAGCCTGCTAGGCTCCTCTGTCTATGGGATTTCCTAAGCAAAAATACTGGAGTGAGTTGCCATTTCCTTCTCCTGGGGATCTTCCTGACACAGGGATCAAATCTGTGTCTCCCAGGTGAATTCTTCACCACTGAGATACCAGGGAAGCCCATAAAGAGCCTCTTGATGAGGGTAAAAGAGGAGAGTGGAAAAGCTAGATTAAAACTCAACATTCAAAAAACTAAGATCATGGTATCCAGCCCCAACACTTCATGGCAAGTGGATGGGGGGAAAATGGAAGCAGTGGCAGATTTCATTTTCCTGGGCTCCAAAATCACTGCAGATGGTGACTGCAGCCACAAAATTAAAAGATGCTTGCTTCTTGGAAGAAAAGCAATAACAAACCTAGACAGCATATTAAAAATCAAAGACATTACTAAAGACATTACTTCACTGAAAAAGGTCTATCAAGTCAAAGCTATGGTTTTTCTAGTAGTCATGTATGGATGTGAGAATTGTACCATAAAGAAGGCTGAGCGCTAAAGAACTGACACTTTCAAATTATGATGCTGGAGAAGACTCTTGAGAGCTTCTTGGACAGCAAGGCGATCAAATCCATCAATCCTAAAGGAAACCAACCCTGAGAATTCATTGGAAGGACTGATGCTGAAACTGAAGTTCTAGTACCTTGGCCACCTGATATAAAGACCTGACTCATTGGAAAAGACCCTAAGGCTGGGAAAGCTTGAAGACAGGAGGAAAAGGGGGCAACAGAGGATGAGATGATTGGATGGCATCACCAACTCCATGGACATGAGTTTGAGCAAACTTCAGGATATAGTAAAGGACAGGGAAGTCCGGTGTGCTGCAGTTCATAGGGTTGCAAAGAACCCTATGCAAAGGGTTAGCATCTGAATAACAACAACAACCCCAACGGTGAGCAAAGTTTTCCCACCCTACAATTATGGGGATGGCCAAACACATGGCATCCAACACTGTACAGATGAGAAGGTCAATAACAGTTTTTGACTCACAGAGACTCACAGCTGAGGAGTGGAGCACACCACGCATCACAGGGACAGGGCTGCACTTGGGAAAACAGGGAACAAAGAGATTACGGGAAGCAGGCTCTATAGTAACAAGAAGATGAAGTAGCCTCTGGTCCCCACAGGAAGACGTACTGTCTTGAGTAATTCCATGGCTTTAAAAGGAACTGAAGCCTGCCATTCAGATATACGCAGTCCCCAGGATAAGGAAAGTTATTTAGCTGAAGATCTTACACATGGGAGTAAAACAGGTAGAGTGACTTGTAGTTAAACCATCTTATTTTACCAGATAACAAGACAATTCTTTATACTGAAACTTAATTTCAGGCCTTATAACAAATTGACATGCTGATGCCTTGACATAAATTTAAACTTAGTAATAACTTAGACTTTTAGAGAGCAGGAGAAGTGCCTTCCTAAGAAGTGAAATAGATGCTTAACCAGGAAGAAGGAGGCAACACGGTGAAGCAGTCAACTTTAGAGATATGACTCCTTTTGTGCAGTAAAAGTGATTGAGGGAACTGTGTGATACTGGGGTAGGGAATGCAAGTTACCAAAGGGCATTAACTATATCAATAAGTGCCTGTGGCAATAGTGATACCAGCAGGGGTGTCAAATTGCTATTTTGTAACTTAAATAAGAGTTCTTTGAGGAGCACATTTCATTGCTTCTCAGTTAATCCAGTTGCTTGAGATTGGAGACACAAACTTTTCAGTGAATTGTTTCTGCAAGAGTCCAACATCTTGTTTTCTGAGAAGTGAAATGATTACCTTGGTACTATTAGTAATGTTTGGAAATTCTTCAAAGGGTAGAAAGAGTGTCATAGTGAGGCCCAAGACTGTGTCCTTGGTTTATATATCTGTTACCTTCATTTATATTTTGGGTATTTTTGAGGGAAAAGATTCACAGAGTTCTTCTGCCAGAATGTGCAAATCTTAGGCAATGACAAAGAGTTGGTTAAAATGTGTAGCTTTACCCATTTATTGGCAAATCAGTCCACTGCTAAGACTGCTGCCTGAAGTTTGAGCAATTATGCTGACTCTGGATCTTGTCCTTTATCATGAGACTTAGTTAAGGAGTGAAAAGAAGCAACATTCTACTAAGCTCCAACAGGTATAATGGTATCAATGCCATCAGTAAGATCCACAAACTAAACTCCTTTTGCTAGTCACTCAATTCATCTCAAGAGGCTCTCCAAGTAGCCACGGAACTTCAGAGAGAGCTGAAGTTCTCCAGTACCACAATATCTGGCAAGGGACTAAGCATAAGGGAGGCCATCTCCTCTTGCAGTTGAGATACACTAGAGGATCTAGGTTTGATGCTATCCTATAGCAAGGATAGGTTTCCCTTGTGGCTCAGCTGGTATAGAATCTATCTGCAATGCGGAAGACCTGGGTTTAATCCCTGGGTCAGGAAGATCCCCTGGAGAAGGGAAAGGTTACCCACTCTGGTTTTCTGGCTTGGAGAATTCCATGGACTGTAAAGTCCATGGGGTTGCAAAGAGTTGGACACAACTGAGCGACCTTCACTTTCACTTTATAGCAAGGAAGCCTTGGGAGCTGTGCTAAGCTTGTGGGATGCTGCTTCCATAACCTAAAGCACAATTGGCAGATAATGCAGAAAGTCACAGATCTAAAACCTTGTGAAAGCTTTCATTTCCAGGAGATCCCAGTACATACTTAACAATCACAGCTCCAGTAGGGATCAGGAGAGCAGTTTCTTGCATCAGAAACCTAAGAACATTGTGTGGCCATCATGGATGGTCTAGAGATTTCAGAAAGCATGAAAGAGGAGAATGGTAAAGACTCTTCAATGCAGGTATCTCAGGAGAACTAATGGGGTTGCCTTTTGTATGGCCATTTAGGAAAATTCTGGGCTTCCCTGGTGGCTCAGATGGTAAAGAATCTGCCTGCAATGCAGGACACCCGGGTTCAGTCTCAAACTTGGGAAGATCCCCTGGAGAAGGGAATGGCTACCACTCCAGTATTCTTTCCTGGAGAATTCCATGGACATAGGAGCCTGGCAGGCTACAGTCCATGGGGTTGCAAGAGTCAGACCCAATTGAGCAACTAACATTAACACATTTAGGAAGATTCTTAGTCTTAAGTGGAGGATGTTCCATTCAAGATGGGCTGGTTTGAAAGTAAGAGTATTCATGGGCTTAAGTAAAATTTGTAAACAAGGAATATATCACTTCAAAACCTAAAACAGACTAAAAGAATTTGAGGGCAAGTTAATAGCTGTTTCTTGGACAATGTTAGGGATGGAAGGACAATTTGTTCATCAAATAATATCCAGGAATTTATCCAAGGTGGTAAGATCTTTTTCTATCTGTGAGGCAAGAACCCACTCATTTTTTTGTAAGATCTTTTATAAATATCTGTATGTCCTTAATAAGTATATCAAATAAATCTCTTTGGATAAAGATATCAATACAATGTCTTATTTTTGCTCCTGGAGAGAGCTGAAAGCAGTTAGGATGTTGCTTGCAACCATTATGTATTGCAATGTCTTTTATATTTTTCTTATAAAAATTGTTTTAGGAAATTTTGGCTTCCCAGTTGGGTTAAATTATGGAGGCTTTTTTTTTCAGTTTAATTATTTGTTTTCTCTTCTTGAATACAGTTTTCTTTCATTCTATTTTCCTTCTTCTTTTTGCTCACTGAATATACTTGGGAGAGGAAGGGTTGTATCATTTTCATATTTATAAATGTGTTGCTCCAGACAAAAGAAGTTCTGAGTTACTCCAACCAGTGGCCAGGTAAAGGTGTGTTGTGCCACTAAAGTAAAGGCAAAATTAGGTTGAAGATGCTTTTAAAACAGGCACTGAACACAATTTTAGGAAAATCTATAATAGGAAAATACTTGGGGTATGGAGGTCATAATGGGTGGGACCACAGCATAAAGACTGCAGTAATCTATGGCAAATAATCAGTCATTCCTTCCAGGCTTAAGAGTTGGACATATTGAACGGTTAAAAAGAAAAGTAGTGAAGTAGTGGGGATATTAACCCTTTCAGTTTTAAGTTTATATTAATATAATATCCTTCAATCCTCAAAGGCCCCTGTTTTAATTTATACTGAACTGCATTAACTATTTCAACAGAGCACAGCAAGTCAGGGTGGGTAGTCCCATTTGTCATGACAATTGGTAAGCACCAAAAGACTTAATTTTACTTTGTTACTCAGTGAGTCATAGCATCCATGCATACTTTGAGACTGTCCTAAAATGAGAACAATGGATTCTAAGACCATGGGCAAGACAATACTCCTGATGGTTAAGGTAAGGCATATATATTTTTCTTCTATGTTATATTCAGCAATCCCTGCATCTTAAGATTTTTGTGGATACCTTGTTTAAATTTAGTGAAACCCCCAGATATAACTAATTTGAGTTCTAGTATTGATTAACGCCATGAAGATTAGACAGTTAGTGCATTTCAGCAGATGTTATTTCAGAACCTATACTGTAAAGGGCCAAAAGCCAATCAATGTCTTTTATATTATTCTTATAAAAATTGTTTTAGGAAATTTTGGCTTTCCAGTTGGGTTAAATTGTGGAGGCTTTTTTTTTTTTTCAGCTTAATTATTTGTTTTCTCTTCTTGAATACAGTTTTCTTTCATTCTATTTTCCTTTTTCTTTTTGCTCACTGAATATACTTGGGAGAGGAAACATTGTATCATTTTCATATTTATAAATGTGTTGCTCCAGACAGCCTCAAATATGTATCTTAGGGGTAAAGGAGCTCCTCCCTGGCAATGGTTGTTTTACGGCATTTGAAGACTCCAAACTTAAGTCAGGTTTGAAATAACTTTTTGACTGTGCCATAGTAGTGCCATAATTCTTCATCTGTTTTCTTTTTTTTTTTTCCTATAACCCTGAAGATCAGGTTCTTTATTTCAACAGAGGCAAAGACAGGAGAATGGCCCACTGCAATAACTTTGGGTCCACAACCATGAGACTGGCAAATTGCTGATGGAGAGTTTTGAAGTCTCTAACTCTGATAGTCATTTTAATTCATCAGGTTTTTATTCATATATTTTGTTTGGTATATAGACATTTAGGATTCCTATCTCTTATCAAAAATCAACCCTAGCATCATTAGGTAATGTCTCTTTATCCCTGGTTCTAGTCCTTATTCAAAACTCTATGTCATGAATATAGCCACACTTGCTTTAACTGGTGTTTGCATACATTTCTTTTCTATCCTTTCAGTTTTAACCATTCTGCATATTTACATTTTCAGATGGTTTTCTGTTGATTGTATATACCTAAATATGAATTTCATATTACATTTAGCATGTTTTGTCTTTTAATTGGTGCCCTTAGACCATCTAGATGTAAAATAATCTTTATTTCTAGATTAAAATCTACTATGTTGCTAGTTGTTTTCTAATTCTTCCCATAATTTTCTTCCTTTCTTCTTACCTTATTCCTATATTTGTACTCATTGTATATTTTTTCATGATTTCATATTTTTCTATAACTAGACTATTATTCATATCTATTTTAAATAAAGGCTTTAGTGACTCTCTAAGATTTACAGTTTACAGTTTTTGTTAATCAATTTACTGTCCAATAATAGTATCTTATTTTTCATATACAATAAAAATTAAAAATCAAACAGCTAGAATTTTCAAAAAATATCAAAAAATATATATTTAGAAAACCCATGGTATATGATTTCAAATTATGGATTACACCTACAGTAACAAAGAGACTAAGACATTGACAAGGAGTATAATGAAATAAGAGAGTCTACTGAGTAGAAACACACATATATGCGATGTTTCCAAATATAATTATGGATCTGTCTGTATCTCTATTAATAAAAATACAATTAAATGGGAATAATAATGAAACCATTAAACAAATTGAAATAGAAGCTGAAAATATATTTATTCAAATTTCAGCCCTGTAGGTTTCATAGGCAATTGTTGACAAGTACAAAGATAGCTCAGTTGGTAAAAAATCCACCTGCAATGAAGGAGACCCCAGTTTGATTCCTTGGTCAGGAAGATCTGCTGGAGAAGGAATAGGCTACCCACTCCAGTATTCTTCAGCTATCCTAGTGGCTTGGCTGTTAAAGAATCTGCCTGCAATGTGGGAGACCTGGGTTTGATCCCTGGGTTGGGAAGATCCCCTGGGAAAGGGAAAGGCTATCCATTCCAGTATTCTGGCCTAGAGAATTCCATGTACTGTATATTCCATGGGGTCCCAAAGAGTTGGACATGACTGAGAGACTTTCACTTTCATGCAAAGAAGAGAAAATAACAACAAATATTTTCAAACTATGGAAATACATTCACAGATATGTCTGTATACAGGAAAACCAAAATACCATCCCAGTATAAGATGTATAAAATATCATTTATGAAAATAAATTTAAAATAAACCAGGAACATGCAATAATATGATCATTCAATATAGATCCCACAGGAATCTGGCCTTAGTAGAAACAGAAAGTAGTCAAAAATCTGCCCTTGTGTAACATAAGCCATGACTCAAAGCCATTGTATTGACCCATATATGCTTCACAACAAATTGTTATTAATAGACATAAAAATCTAGACACTTTTATTGCAATTTCTACTATCTCCAGCATCAAATAAAAACTACTAGTCAAACAAACCAGCAGTAAATTCAACCCATAATCAAAAGAGAAAACATATTCAACAGAAAAAGTTACTGAATAATAGAAATAATGGAACTACTAGATAAGAATGTGAAAATGGCTATTATAAATGCATATACATATATAAAAGGAAACTTAAAAATAATGCACACTTAGTCGCTCAGTTGTGTCCGACTCTTTGCAACCCCATGGACTGTAGCTTGCCAGGCTCCTCTGTCCATGGGGATTCTTCAGGCAAGAATACTGGAGTGGGTTGCCATTCCCTTCTCCAGAGGAGCATCACAACTCAGGGACTGAACCTGGGTCTCCTGTGCTGCAGGCAGATTCTTTACCACTGAGCTACCAGGGAAGACCTTAAACATAATGAAGAAGGTAGAAAAATAAAAAAGAACTAAACGGGGTTTCCCTGGTGGCTCAGATGGCAAAGCATCTGCCTGCAGTGCGGGAGACCCAGGTTCAATCCCTGGATTGGGAAGATCCCCTGGAGAAGGAAATGGCAACCCACTCCAGTACTCTTGCCTGGAAAATTCCATGGACTGAGGAGCCTGGTAGGCTACAGTCCATGTGGTCGCAAAGTGTCAGACACAACTGAGCAACTTCACTTTCAAATGAAAGTTCATACTAAAAATACAATGTTTGAAATTATTAAATCATCATATAATAATAATATACATATATATAAATAAAAGATAATAAAGCCTGAAAAAGTGGTCTAACATATGAAAAATCATTGTCCCAGAAATAAAAGAGAAAAAAAGGAGACAGAAGGAATTTTTTTTTAAATAGTGGGCAATTTTTTCTCAAATTTGAAGAAAATATACATCAAAAGATTCAAGAAACCGAATAAGTTCCAAACAAGATAAACACCCATACAGAAATAAGACCCACCCCCTTCACACACACACATACACAAGTCATATCATAATTAAATAGAAGAAAATATATGATAGGAAAAACCTGAATAAAAGCTAAAGGAAGAAAAGAATATTACATACAAAGGAGATAACTAAGAATTATCACACACTTTCCATCAGAAATGTTGCAAACAAAAAATGTAATGGAATGCTTTCTTTAAAGAAAATATCATTTAAAAGTGAAGATTAAGCAAAAGTTTATTTTTCCACAAATGAAAACTGTGACAATTTCACTGGTAACCTCTTTATACTAAAAGAGCTATTAAAAGTTCTTCAGCAGAAGGAAAAGATAACAGATGGAAACTTGTATGTTGAACACTGAGGAAAGAGGGTCAAAATGGTGAATATGTGAGTAAAAATAGACAATTTTGTTTTCTCGCTTATAATTTATATAGGAGACAATTTATTTTTAAGCAAAAATATCATATAGTATTTTGATGTTGAAAAGCATGCTGAAGATAAACACATGACAGCAGTAGCAGGAAGGATAGCAGGAAGGAAATGAAACTTTACTACTGTAGAGGCCTCATCCTTGTTAGGAGAAGCACTATATAATAGCACTATGGATGAACTTTGATATGACACATAAGATAAACCTGAGATTAATCAATGGTAAATCAAGCTGCAGCAGAAATAAAATAGAACACTAACAAATATTCACTTAATACAAAATGCAGTGTAACAAATAAGAAATAATAAAGAACACAGCAGATGTCTAGAATATATAAAGCAATATGATGCATTCAAATCCAGCCAACTAAAAGATAGAGACTATTGAAACAGACAGATTGTCAAACTTGTCCAAAACACCCAACTATACACTGGTTATAAGAAATTCACCTTAAATACAAATACACCAGTAAGTTAAAATTAAAGTAACTGAAAAAAGATATAAGAACGCTAAGATTAAGAAATCTGAAGTGTCTATACTAACAACAGACATAAAAAACTTCAGGACAGGTAACACCACTGGTGATAAACAGTAATATTTCCTATGAAAGGGGCCAATTTGTCAAAAAAAAAAAAAAACAAACATAATGATCTTAAATGAATATGCACTAAACAGAACTTTATATGTATGAGGCAAAATCTAACAGAACAGAAAGGAAAAATGCATAAATCTGAATTAGAGTAAAAGATTTTAATGCTTTAATGGCAGCAACTGATAGACCAAGTGTATAGAAAGATTAAAGAAGACTTTGAAAACAAACCTAACTGACATTTATAGAATACTCCAGCCACCAACAGCAATACCCAGACTGTCTTTAGGTACCTGTGGTGTGCTCAGTTGCTCAGTTGTGTCAACTCTTTGCGACCTCGTGGACTGCAGCCTGCCAGGCTTCTCTGTCCCTGGGATTTTCCTGGTAAGAATACTGGAGCAGATTGCCACTTTCTCCTCCAGGGGATCTTCTCCACCCAGGTTTTCTTGCATCTCCTGCATTGGCAGGTGGATTCTTTACAACTGAGCTACCTGGGAAGCACCAAGTATCTGTGAAACCAATTTAGCCCATGTTCTGTGTAAAACAATAAATTGGAAAGGATGAAATAATACATATTATGAATTCTGAAAATAATAAAACTATTTTCAGAAATCCAAAAAGAAGGATATCCTGAATACCCATAAATATATATTTAAATAAACTTTGGGTCAAGTAATAAATCTGTAGACAAATCATACAATATTTCGAACTGAATAAAAATGAGAGGTGAGATGATGTCAAACTGTTACTCAAAATGAATTTGCAGGTTTGAGTGATAAAAATTACATTAAGTTAAGTGCAGTGCAGTTGCTCAGTTGTGTCCAACTCTTTGCAATCCCACAGACTGCAGCATGCCAGGCTTCCTGTCCATCACCAACTCCTGGAGCCTGCCCAAACTCATGTCCGTCTAGTCGGTGATGCCATCCAAGCATCTCATCCTCTGTTGTCCCCTTCTCCTCCTGCCTTCAATGTTTCCCAGCATCAGGGTCTTTTCCAATGAGTCAGCTCTTCGCATTAGGTGGCCAAAGTACTGGAGCTAGTTCAATTCAGTTCAGTTGCTCAGTCGTGTCCAACTCTGCTACCCCATGAATTGCAGCACACCAGGCCTCTAAAATTAATGTTCTAAACTTCAACACAAGTAAGAAAATCAAAATAGAAAATCAAGACCAAAGTAAAAGGACAGAAGCAATAATACATTTTATTCTCTTGGGCTCCATAAACAGACACTGGCTGCAGCTAAAAAACTAAAATACGCTGGCTCCTTAGAAGGAAAGTTATGACAAACCTAAACAGTGTATTAAAAGCAAAGATACCACTTTGCTGACAAAAGTCCATACAGTCAAAGCTATAGTTTTTTCAGTAGTCACGTACAGATGTGAGAGTTGGACCACAAAGAAAGCTGAGTGCCAAAGTATTGATGCTTTTACATTGTGGTGCTGGAGAAGACTTTTGAGAGTCCCTTGGGATACAAGGAAATCAAACCATTCAGCCCCAAAGGAAATCAACTCTGAATATTCATTGTAATGACTGATGATGAAGCTGAAGCTCCAATACTTTGGTCACCTGATGCAAAAAGACCCTGATGCTGGTAAAGAGTGAAGGCAAAAGGAGAATAGAGTGGGAAAGAATGAGATGGTTAGATAGCATCACCAATTCAATGGACATGAATTTTAGCAAACTCCAGAAGAGAAGGACAGGGATGCTGCAGTCCATGAGTCACAAAGAGTCAGAGGCGACTTAGTGACTAAACAACAACAAAAAGACAGAAAAAAATTATACAAGAAAGAAAGCATAAATTAACAAAAAGAAAAATAAACAACAGAAATTGAGAAATCAATTAAAACAAAGTTTTTCTTTAAAAAATCCATAAAACTGATTACACACAAAGAAGATAAATCAACAACACCAGAAAATAAAGTAGAGTTATAACTACAGATCCTACAATGAAATATTAACAAAAGAATATTAGGAAGACTTTTATGACAATGTTTGACAACTTTGTTGAAATGAACAAAAAATAAATTATAATTTTCTTAAATTTATTAAAAATATAAATCTACTAAAATAAATGATTTCAAAAAAAAAAGAATGAAGAAATAATCTGAATGGCCCCATTACTAGTAATCATCTGACTTCATAACTGAAAATCTTCCCATTACACATTCTCCCAAGCCTGGATGAATTCATTGGAGAATTATACTAAACATTAAGAAAAGAAATAATACCAGTCATGTAAAAAGGATAATCATATTTCATTGTACATAAAAACTATATAACATTAAAATTTCAATATCTGACATTTACCTGAAAATCAGCCACAATTTTTGTTTAGTTATGTGTTACCTATGACTCTTTTCACACTGCAATGGGAGAACTGAGTAGCTACAAAGAGAACATATGCGGTGAGGTCACTGCTTATCACTGCTGCTTGGTACACACACAAATCAAGAGTGATGCAATTATCACATAACCCTTTTCAGAAATGTACCTGTGCCCTGATTTATAAGAAAAATTGAAAATACACACACAAACATACACATACAGAAAATACTGATAATTTTTTACTAAATAAAATTTGACAAATTCTATTCATCAAAACCCAATTAGCAACAGGTATAATTTACAACTTACATTCAGTATATGTATGAAGTACACATATGAAGAATTCACAGAAGATATTAAGCAAATGTCCTACAAAGTATTAAAAGGTACTCAAGATCATGAGAAACCATTAAAATAAAATTGAAACCATAATAAGCTATCAGTACCTTCCTACTAGAATGAGTTGAGTTTATGCACTCAGTTGTGTCTGACTCTTTGTGACCCCATGGACTGCAACCCACCAAACTCCTCTTGCCTGGATTTTCCAAGAAATGGCAGAGGAACCAGAAACATTTAATACCTATTGATACACACAGACCCACAGGTATAATAATAGCTATGTGAAATGAACAGGAAGATCTCAGGCCTTTTAACAACCTTTGCTTCTTAAATAACATATTGCTTGACTTTTGTGATACCAGTTCCACTTGTCCTGCTTCCTCTTTGGCCACTAAGTTTTTGCACAGTTGATGATGTTTCTTCTATTTATCCTATAAATGTTGGATTTTTTTTCCCTCACTGCTTTGTCAGATTCTCTTTTAATTCTCACTCTATATGCTACACTTTAAAAAGATTATCGATTGCTATTGCTGCAAGAGATGTATCACAGAAATAGTTCTTTCTCCTGACATCCAGATCTAAATGTCCAAAATACCTACTCAAAATTCCCACTTGAATATCTTATTGGCATCATCAAACCTTTTCCTATATAAAATTCATCACGTTAAATCAAATATCCATGCTTTTATAAGCTTCTCTTTCATAGATACAGTATTACCAGATAAAATATAGAACACTCAGCTAAAGTTGAATAGCAGAAAAAAGAAGATGAATAATTTTGTGTAAGTATGCCAAAAATAGTCTATGAGGCCTACTTATACAAAAAAAAAAATTTATTCATTGTTTTACTGAAATTCAAATGTAATTGGATATCATGTATTTTTTTTCTATTTAAGTAATCAGTCATTCTTACCATGATATCCTCCTTTTTTGTCCCTCTTTCTCTCTATCTCAGGACACACCTGGCCAGTCACCAAATATGTTTCAGTTACCACTAAATGATTCCCAAGTCTGCTCTGTATCTCTAAATAGTTTAGTTGCTAACACCTTCATCACAAATATTCCAATCTCTTAGTTTCTTAATTGCCATTTTTGTCTCCTTTCTCTGCAGTGTTGTCAAAATTAACTCAAATCTGACCATTTTACTTGCTTGAATAATATCTTCCTATGATTTTTAATTATACTGAGTGCCAAGTAAATCTACATTTCGCTTTTAAAGCCCTCAGAGATCTATTCTCAGACTTTCTATGCAGCCTAATTTCATGTTAAACCCTCCCTTCCAAACTATAGTGCTACATACACATGAGTATCTTTTAGCCTGCCAAGAGGGACACACACCATCTCCTAGCTCCATGTCTTCACAAACTCAGCATCACTTTTTCAGTGAGACTATCTCTGACTGATCACACAAGATTAATTCTCCACCGCAAATTTCCCAGCAGTTGCTTTCATTTCTCCATCTGTGCCTTACCTATTACTACTGATATAGTCTTTATTTCCCTGTACAGTTTAAAGTCCACAAGCACATATACCATATCTAGTTTTTCTTGTTTCAATTGATTGATCAACATATCTAAATAACTGTATATGGGGTAGATAAATGAGTTTTTTGAAGTATTATTATAGTGAGTGCTACCAATAAAAGCAAACTTATTTCCTAATTGACATTTTTATGTATCCAAATAACTCTTCAATATTTTTTATAGCCATGTTAGTAAGCTGGTCAGCAGACATCCTACAAACTCTACCTTGCCATCCATCAAGAATAAGAATGAAAACTGTAAACAGCCCCATTTAGACTACCTTTAGTATAGGTAAAGAGGATAGTATTTTTAAACTAGGCCAAAGAGAAAATTACTATATCATAAATATGAATTTTAATGAAGACCCAGATGTGAAGCAGGAGTTAGAGTAGAGGATGTCAAATAGAATATCATAACCAGATGTGGACAGAGCAATCAAGAAACCAAAACTGGGACTGAAAAATTCAAGAATACAAACTGATATTTGGGACTGTTTTTTGCTCATGCCAATAACCATACACCATGACTCTCTTTTGGCATTCTGGCATTTTTCTAAAGGTCAAGATAATGAGACAATATTATAGAGCAGCTAGTTCTCATAGAAAGGCATGTTCTAGCCACCTAGCAACACAAACTTCCTCCCATATTTTGTAATTAATTCTAACAAATTTTCTAATCTGGAATTTTAATACCTTATTTCATCTTGTTTTGTGACTTAATGCTTTTAAATCACATCTTAACTTTCCAAATAGACTCTAAGTTCCTTTATTTTTTTTTTAATTTTAGTTTTTTATTTTTTAAATTTTAAAATCTTTAATTCTTACATGCATTCCCAAACATGAACCCCCCTCCCACCTCCCTCCCCATAACATCTTTCTGGGTCATCCCCATGCACCAGCCCCAAGCATGCTGCATCCTGCGTCAGACATAGACTGGCGATTCAATTCACTTGATAGTATACATGTTAGAATGTCATTCTCCCAAATCATCCCACCCTCTCCCTCTCCCTCTGAGTCCAAAAGTCCGTTATACACATCTGTGTCTCTTTCCCTGTCTTGCATACAGGGTCGTCATTGCCATCTTCCTAAATTCCATATATATGTGTTAGTATACTGTATTGGTGTTTTTCTTTCTGGCTTACTTCACTCTGTATAATCGGCTCCAGTTTCATCCATCTCATCAGAACTGATTCAAATGAATTCTTTTTAATGGCTGAGTAATACTCCATTGTGTATATGTACCACAGCTTTCTTATCCATTCATCTGCTGATGGACATCTAGGTTGTTTCCATGTCCTGGCTATTATAAACAGTGCTGCGATGAACATTGGGGTACATGTGTCTCTTTCAATTCTGGTTTCCTCGGTGTGTATGCCCAGAAGTGGGATTGCTGGGTCATAAGGTAGTTCTATTTGCAATTTTTTAAGGAATCTCCACACTGTTCTCCATAGTGGTTGTACTAGTTTGCATTCCCACCAACAGTGTAGGAGGGTTCCCTTTTCTCCACACCCTCTCCAGCATTTATTGCTTGCAGATTTTTGGATTGCAGCCATTCTGACTGGTGTGAAGTGGTACCTCATTGTGGTTTTGATTTGCATTTCTCTAATAATGAGTGATGTTGAGCATCTTTTCATGTGTTTGTTAGCCATCCGTATGTCTTCTTTGGAGAAATGTCTATTTAGTTCTTTGGCCCATTTTTTGATTGGGTCGTTTATTTTTCTGGAATTGAGCTGCATAAGTTGCTTGTATATTTTTGAGATTAGTTGTTTGTCAGTTGCTTCATTTGCTATTATTTTCTCCCATTCAGAAGGCTGTCTTTTCACCTTGCTTATATTTTCCTTTGTTGTGCAGAAGCTTTTAATTTTAATTAGATCCCATTTGTTTATTTTTGCTTTTATTTCCAGAATTCTGGGAGGTGGATCATAGAGGATCCTGCTGTGATTTATGTCTGAGAGTGTTTTGCCTATGTTCTCCTCTAGGAGTTTTATAGTTTCTGATCTTACATTTAGATCTTTAATCCATTTTGAGTTTTTTTAAAACAAAGATTTTTCTCCCATACAATAAAATCTCCAAGTTAATAAAGTATGGGAGATTCACAAGCATATTGAGATGTCTGTATTTTAACTATTATTTAACTATATTTAACTATATATTTAACTATTAGACTTCCCTGGTGGCTCGGAAGCAGATGCTTACAATGCGGGAGACCTGGGTTCGATCCTTGGGTCAAGAAGATCCCCTGGAGAAGGAAATGGCAACCCACTCCAGTACTCTTGCCTGGAAAATCCCATGGATGGGTGACCCTGATAGGCTACAGCCCATGGGGTGGCAAAGAGTCTAAGTTCCTTTAAAACAAAGATTTTTCTCCCATACAATAAAATCTCCAAGTTAATAAAGTATGGGAGATTCACAAGCATATTGAGATGTCTGTATTTTAACTATTATTTAACTATATTTAACTATATATTTAACTATTAGACTTCCCAGATGCTCGGCAAAGCATCTGCTTACAATGCGGGAGACCTGGGTTCGATCCTTGGGTCAAGAAGATCCCCTGGAGAAGGAAATGGCAACCCACTCCAGTACTCTTGCCTGGAAAATCCCATGGATGGATGAGCCTGATAGGCTACAGCCCATGGGGTGGCAAAAGAGTCAGACACGACAGAGAGACTTCACAACTATTATGCATAATTTAATAATTAAAGAGTGCCCAGTACGAAAAAATAAGTTACTTTATTACCAGGTATTAGGTACTTATGAAATTATCAGAAGGACCTCAGGGCTTACCAGTAGACCAATAAGTTGAGGTGAGCCCCCTCCAGCAGCTGAGATGTGGCTATCAGGAAGGTGCTGCTGCCTCCAACTCTATTGCCCTACAAATGTCATGTCCAACCAAGAGGCGAACTGACACTCACACGCAGGACTCAGCTGCTGTCAGTGTATGTAAACATTCAATCAGCTCTCATTGCTAACTTCAGCCACTAGAGAAGTTTCCTCTGATTCACTTTCACCTTTGAATCTCATGTGAGTGCATTTTCTTAATGGACCAATTTTGCAC